>NC_042997.1:157179160-157189160 GCF_006345805.1 Octopus sinensis
TGAAATGAGGGTTAGATAGACAGACGACAGCTGATGAAGGGTCGTTCTGTATGTTACCTGTCCTGTTTTTCATTTGTTTCTGTCGGTGTTTGCATATTGAACTCATTTGTCTTCGTATTTCATGTTTTTTAACTTTTGGTGACGTTCTGTACCCTTATATCATCATCATCATCATCATCATCATTTAGCGTCCGTTTTCCATGCTAGCATGGGTTGGACGGTTCAACTGGGGTCTGGGGAGCCCGAAGGCTGCACCAGGCCAGTCAGATCTGGCAGTGTTTCTACAGCTGGATGCCCTTCCTAACGCCAACCACTCCGAGAGTGTAGTGGGTGATTTTATGTGCCACCGACACAGGTGCCAGACGAGGCTGGCGAACGGCCACGCTCGGATGGTGTTTTTATGTGCCACCGACACAGGTGCCAGACGAGGCTGGCAGACGGCCACGCTCGGATGGTGTTTTTATGTGCCACCGACACAGGTGCCAGATGAGGCTGGCGGACGGCCACGATCGGATGGTGTTTGTTACGTCCCCAAAGCACAGAGGCCAGTCTATGCGGTACTGGCTACGGCCACGTTCGGATGATTTTCTTGTGTGCCACCGGCACTGGTACCACAAAGATACAAATTCCATTTATGTTCATCTATTTTGATTTGTTTTGATTTGATTTGATTTGATTTGATTTGATTTTCACTTGCCTCAACAGGTCTTCACAAGTGTCACAAGAAGGAAGGTATGCATAGGTGGACTGTCTACGTCGCCGGTCTTCGGATGGTGTCTTTATGTGCCACCGACACAGGTGCCAGATGTGGCTGGCGAACGGCCACGATCGGATGGTTTTCTTGTGTGCCACCGGTACTGGAACCACAAAGATACAAATTCCATTGATGTTCATCTATTTTGATTTGGTTTGATTTTCACTTGCCTCAACAGGTCTTCACAAGTGTCACGCGTGTCACACACTTGCCTCAACAGGTCTCCACAAGTGTCACACACTTGCCTCTGCCTCAACAGGTCTTCACAAAGTGTCACACACTTGCCTCTGCCTCAACAGGTCTTCACAAGTGTCATAAGAGGGAAGGTAAGCACAGGTGGACTGACTACGTCGCCGGGTCTTTGGATGGTGGTGGTGTTTTTATGTGCCACCGACACAGGTGCCAGGTGAGGCTGGCGAACGGCCACGATCAGATGGTTTTGTTGTGCCCACAGCACGGAGGCCAGTCGACGGCCACGTTCGGATGGTTTTCTTGTGTGCCACCGGTACTGGAACCACAAAGATACAAATTCCATTGATATTCATCTATTTTGATTTGGTTTGATTTTCACTTGCCTCAACAGGTCTTCACAAGGGTCACACACTTGCCTCAACAGGTCTCCACAAGTGTCACACACTTGCCTCTGCCTCAACAGGTCTTCACAAGTGTCACACACTTGCCTCAACAGGTCTTCACAAGTGTCATAAGAGGAAGGTATGCACAGGTGGACTGACTACGTCGCCGCTTCGGATGGTGTCTTTATGTGCCACCGGCACAGGTGCCAGATGAGGCTGGCGAACGGCCACGATCGGATGGTGTGTGTTGTGCCCACAGCACGGAGGCCAGTCGATGCGGTACTGGTTACGGCCACGTTTGGGTGGTTTCTTGTGTGCCACCGGCACTGGTACCACGAAGAATACAATTCCACTGATGTTCATCTATTTTGATTTGTTTTGATTTGATTTGATTTTCACTTGCCTCAACAGGTCTTCATAAGTGTCACAAGAAGGAAGGTATGCACAGGACTGACTACGTCCCCGGTCGGGGCCACGGGTTATGGCCTGACTAGTCTTGCCGGGTCTTCTCATGCACAGCATACTTCCATAGGTCTCGGTCTCTAGACATTTCCTTAGTGAGACCTAAAGTTCGAAGGTCGTGCTTCACCACCTCGTCCCAGGTTTTCCTGGGTCTACCTCTTCCACAGGTTCCCTCCACTGCTAGGGTGTAGCACTTTTGCACACAACTATCTTCAGCCTTTCTTGTCACATGACCATACCAGCGCAGCCGTCTCTCTTGCACGCCACAACTGACGCTTCTTAGGTTCAACTTTTCTCTCAAGGAACTTACACTCTGACGATTATGAACACTGACATTACACATCCATCGGAGCATACTGGCTTCATTTCTTGCGAGCTTACGCATATCCTCAGCAGTCACGGCCCATGTTTCACTACCATGTAGCATGGCTGTACGTACACATGCATCATACAGTCTGCCTTTTACTCTGAGCGAGAGGCCTTTTGTCACCAGCAGGGGTAAGAGCTCTCTAAACTTTGCCCAGGCTATTCTTACTCTAGCAGTTACACTTTCAGCACACCCACCCCCGCTACTGACTTGGTCTCCTAGGTAGCGGAAGCTATCAACTACTTCTAGTTTGTCTCCCTGGAACGTGGCAGAAGTTGGTCTCTGCATATTTCCAGTGTTTATTGCTCCTGAGCATTTGCCACAGACAAAAACTATTTTCCTAGTTAGCCTTCCTTTGACATTGCTGCACCTCTTATGTGTCCATAGCTTACACTTGGTGCATCTTATAGAGTTTCTACCTACACCTTTTTTACAGATCGAGCAGGGCCATCTACCTGAAGGCGTTTGTGATTGATCTACCTTCCTACTTATTAGAACTTTGGTTTTGGCTAGGTTGATTCTAAGGCCCTTCGATTCTAATCCTTGTTTCCACACCTGAAACTTCTCCTCCAGTTCTGATAGTGACTCAGCAATTAGAGCAAGGTCATCAGCATAGAGGAGCTCCCAGGGGCAACCTGTCTTGAATTCCTCCGTTATTGCCTGGAGGACTATGATAAATAGGAGGGGACTGAGGACTGAACCTTGGTGGACCCCAACCTCTACCCGGAATTCTTCACTGTACTCGTTGCCAACCCTCACCTTACTAGCAGCGTCTCTGTACATGGCTTGAACAGCTCTCACCAACCATTCTTCTATCCCTAGTTTCCTCATTGACCACCAGATAAGGGACCGGGGGACCCTGTCAAAGGCTTTCTCCAAGTCAACAAAAGCCAGGTACAAGGGCTTATCTTTGGCTAGGTATTTCTCCTGCAGCTGTCTTACCAGGAATATAGCATCAGTAGTACTTTTCCCTGGCACGAACCCAAACTGCATATCATCTTAAGGTACTCTCTCTAATTAGTTGGGCTACAACCCTCTCCGTAACCTTCATTACCTGATCCAGCAGCTTGATGCCCCTGTAGTTATTTGTCTCTAGGGCGTCGCCTTTACCTTTGTAGCAGTTGACTATTATGCTGCTACACCAGTCATTGGGTATGACCCCCTCGTGTATCACCTGGTTAACTATACGGGTGACTAAGCTATAGCCGACACCACCAGATATTTTGAGCATCTCTGCAGTAATTCCTGATGGGCCTGGGGCTTTCCCTTTTTCATGCTTCTAATTGCCTTATCTACTAAGGAACTGTTAACTCGGATTGCTGGTCCCTCTGTTGGGTCGACATTCGGCAGACTCTCTTTATCCATTCATTTTCCTCATTCAGCAACCTTTCATAGTGGCATCTCCCAGCTTCTCTCTTTGCATCCTCATTTAACGCAAGTGAACCATCCTCCATGCGAACACATTTCTCCCTACCACGTCACGATTCTCTCTCACACACTGTCTTGCAACACGAAATACCTCAAGTCTTTCATCCTCACGACGCAGGACATTGGCAAATTTTTCCTTATCTGCCTCCCCTCTGGCTAGATAGACCTGTCTCCTGGCTTCCCTTCTGGCAGACTGATACACTTCCCTGCTACCACCGTTCTTCCAGGCCTTCCAAGCCTGTTTCTTTTGTCTAATAGCCCTGTCAACAATATTGTTCCACCACCACGTTATTTTGGGTCTTAAGGGGACTTTGCACCAGCCACAGATCTGGTCAGCGGCTTTCAGCAGGTTGTCCCTCAGAAGCGTCCAGTTGTCTTCTACCCCATGCGTAGCTATACTCCCTTCCATTTCGTCTAAGGCTTCAAATAACATATCTCTAAATCTCTGTCCATTCGCAGGGTCTTTAAGCTTCCAGACCCTTCTTCTCCATGTTGGTCGTCTTCTAGTCGCCCTCTTTGTCCTGATCCTAAAGTCACTAACTACCAGTCTATGTTGTGGGGTGCATTCTTCACCTGGGAAGGTTTTCAGCCACAAAGAGAGGTCCCTGTCGTTCGTCAATGATGTGGGTCGCAGTAGGGTGTCATAGAAACAGTCTTTCTGTCCATCAGGTAGCCCTGGCTGAGGGGCATAGGCCGATATAATAGTTGCTAACTATGGTGGAGCACTAATCTAATCTTAATTATTCTGTCACTTACTCTGACTACCTCGATACCTTATCTCCCATTTTTCGGCGATAAGCATGCCCACACCCCCGACTCCGTCAGTATTCCCAGCCCAGAAAATCTTGTACCTCTGTCCTTTGCCTGTGAGGAACCTAGCAGAACCTCCTCTCCACCTCACTTCTTGAATGCAGCATATATCAACCCACCTCCGTTCAAGCAATTCAACTATCTCGCCAGATCTGCCTTTCAGTGTGCCGACGTTGAGGGTGCCAACCCTGAGGCTGTGGGTGGGGGTGGAAGTGGCATTGGTCCTAATAGCGTCATGTACCTGAAAAGAAAACTCGCGTTTGGCAGTATTCATAGACAAACAATGGAACTTAAGTTCAAACTCGTATACAACACTAAACATATCTTGCAATGACTGACCACTACCTTTTACGGAAGGAGGTGGGGGTGGCGTAAGACTTTGAGTGTATAAGGGAGACAAGGATGAGAAAAATTTAGGACTTCCTGTACCGGTGGTGGGGGTGGGAGGGCGGGTGCACCGCGAAAACCGGGCGGCAGCCATTCCTTTCTTAGGAGAGAAATAGTTATTATATATATATATATATATATATAAAATTTATATTATTATTTGATTGAACGCTACGTATCCATTTCCAAGTAAGTTTATCTTAATCATAAGTATGGCACTTATTCCATCGTTTTTTTTTTTGAGGAGCCACTAAGTTACGGAGACGTAAACACATCAACACCGGTTGTGAAGCAGTAAGTGGGGTGGGGGCACAAACGCAAACACCAAGACACACACACATGCATGCGACGGGCTTTTAGTGTCAGCCTACCACAACCACTCACAAGGCTTTGAGGTAGAGCAGAAGACATTTTGTTAAGGTGCCACGCTATGATTCTGAACCCGGAAACATATGATTGGGAAAAGAGTTTCTTACTACACAGCTACGCCTGCGGCTATAGTCATATTTTCTCAGTACCTACCATTCTCTATATATATACCTCATCTATGTCTCACTTCTTCCCTTACCCTTCCTCTCACCTGTTTATTTCTTCCGTATTATACGCACCTGTTCTCTCTGTTTCCTTCATTTGTCTCCTGATGTACGTGCACATCTTTGACTTTTCCTAGCCTTCTCCACCTGTTACTCCAAATTCTGGTAGAACACATTGCTAGATGAAATAGAAATAGCAGACAAATCTCCTCCAAGGAAAGGAGAGATGCGTAGTTGATTGACCTTGGCGAGATTTAAACTCAGAATGCAGAGGGCCGTAACTAAATACCGCATGACATTCTGTCCGGTTCTCTTCTGACTCATCCAGTTTACCACCTGTTAATATGAACCTTATTCATATTCGATATAATCAAGACATTAGGCCATCGCAGTTAATATCCTGTTTCGTCCCATCCTATACTGAATTCAAATCCATCTGGTGTCAACTCTTTCTTATCAAATAAAGGCCAAAACTATAATGTGTTAATTCAGTTTACGTTTGTACACTCTAAATACAAAATTAAATTTTCGTTCGGGCAGACTTATCTTTAGTTTAATTTCCGCTTGTGATAATACCATCTTTTGGGTCGATATCTGTGGTTGCACTGTTTGATATAACCATTTTTTTTTCCTTTCTTTCAGTCCAGAATATTGTGAATCGAAAGAGATTTTGATTGCTATTTCTAGCAGTGCTACGATGTAGATGCTTCTCTGTTGGCAAGTCGACGGTGAGCTGATGTGGTTCTTGTAAAGATTGAACACCTGTAGTACGGTATTTGCAGGAAAACTGTTTGTAGACATTCTTCTACCTACCAGCTGGAAATGGGCACACGTGACAGCTTTAGCGTTAGCCTTGCATCGGACTGATATCCTGTTCCGTGTTGGTAGGTTGTCTTGTTCTCTCAGTTAATTAATTCTTCAGAAACCGGGATAGCCTTCGACCTAATGAGCTAGCTTTTTGACTCGGAATAATCTTTTAACAGCACAAATTTTATACTAACTGTTTCGTCTGCGCCTCGACCTCTCTGGGAGGTCATTTCTGTATGAAAAAATTAAACCTGTGATATAGGTTTTCATATCTCGGCTCATAATAAAAATTATAACTATGTATCGAAGAAGACGTAGGTTTACGATATTTTAGTTATAAACACATACACACACACACCTCCAAGCGTGCTTATACATTAACAAGCTTCTGTCCTCCTTGGGCCCCGAGCGCTACGTGGAATCGTAACAACGTCGTTGTAACATACAGCGTGTCATGAACAAATTAAACCTGGTCATAGCCCCATACAAACACATGAGTGTGTGTGTGTGTGTGTGTATTCATTCCCCTCATACGCACATGCACACACGCATTTATAAAACTTTGTGTTTAATTACACTGGTTATTTACACATTCTAGCAAAACTCGAGATACACTGATCGTATATATGGTGTTTGTACATGTTACATGTGAGTATGTATGTGGCAGTAATTAGAATTTGACGCAAGTCTCACATGTAAGCTTTCATGCAGCTTGTCTCTTCCTTATGTAATGCATATTAGCCTCGTTTTAAAATTGTAATGATGGGAAGGATGACTTGAAAGATGGCAGCAGTAGTAATAGATGGCTTTTGCTAGATTATACAGATAACAGAATTCAGGTAATTCACAGCTGGTCTAAAGAATATTTTAGAAAATGCACTTTGAGAATGTGGGAACAAGGTAAGTCGATACCGATACTGGAGATGATGATGATGATAATGATGATGACGACGACGAAGAGGAGGAACTGAAAAAATGCAAGGGGAGCCAGGAGGTTTTATATTAATTATAGTGATGAAAAGTAGGAAAAATAATCTTGACCTCCCCCCACCATATACAGGTACATAGACATACACTGTACTAAAGATTCTAGTGTAGGGACGACCTAAATACTTTAAAGTCCATTTTATAAATATGGCGGTGTAGGTTCGTACCTCTGTTGTTTGCATTAGATTTCATATTCTATGATACAAAAATAATTCAGTTCTCGCAGTAAAACTTATCGACACTTACTACTAAATTCTTTCAAATCCCACCACTAAATTTTAGAAGGGACACATTCGAAAGCATGCCCCTAAAAATGTAGTCCTGTTTAAAAAAACGGATGTACTAGATGATGTGATCTTTGATATACTATAAACGACAAACTGGCTGGTCATGGCTGGGATGCCTAAGATGGAAGGTTTCCTCGATCAGGGTTCATCTAAATTAAACAATAAAAGCAACAACTCTTGGTATTTTTTTTATTAAGCCTACATTTGTCTCTATCAAAAATATGGCGACACATTCTTTCAGCTAACAATATGCTGAAGGCTCAATGATACAACATACATGATTTGGTCTATTCGATTTATTGCAAGCATGACTACGTGATACAGAAGTTCGCTTTATGACGCGGTTCCATATTCAATCACACCGTCCGATTTCTAGAGTAAAATTCTAATGCCACAGATTCAAAGAGTTAGTAGATGCCCGGTTAAAGACACTCACCTGATTCACATGTGTCTTTAGCAGAGTTTACTCCGTTTCAAAAATTCATGCCAGGTCTCCTGTATGAGAAAAATTTCACCCTTCCTCCGATCCGCTGTGGCGGCCTAAAACGATGATGACCTATTTCTTTCCGCCCTAAACTAAACCATAAAATAATCAATAATAATTTAATCAAGAAAACCAAGAAAAGGTTCAGCAAAGACATTACTATAACGTGTATGACACTAGCATATTGAGAGTAAGGAAACGAAACATGACCAGCACATGACATTAACCATTGCGCGTAGTCAGTCTGGTACATAAAGTATTTGTCCTTTATATTGCATATGTATATGTCTCATTTCTATACATTTCTATGTAAATCTGACATAGTATGTAATAAAGTTAAAATGTAATAGTGATCTACTTGTTCATTAATTGTGAAGGCTGAAGTATCTAACCTGCTCATGTAAACCAAATTACACCCTAGTTTCAAGTTAGTCAGACACACCATAACATATTCTTCTCTTCTAATTTCCATGTATGTTTTGTCGCAAATTTAAGTGCAGAGTGAATTATGTGCTTGGTGCAAGACACACTATATAGTGCAAGTGATGGAATACGAACTAGTGTCAGTCAAAAGACCGTAACTGTAGTCGATCGCTATGAATGATTCACAAGCTAGGTAAAATTAAGAAATGAAATGCTAACCGACTTTAGCCCTTCCAAGAGTGCTGGTACATATATGTCCTACATATATATCCCATGAGTATTACCTAAAAGCCTAGTGGGAATATATCACAAAAAGTCTTATTTTCTTTTTCCAGCCCAAGGACTCATAAGGCCGACTACACGGTTTCCACGGCGCGTAAGTAACCAAGATCACAACATTCTCAGCCCTGGACGGGAACACCGTTCCGTTGCATGGTTCAAAGCCAGGCATTTTGAAGGGAGATGGCAAGTCAATAATATCGAACCTAGTATTGGATTAGTACTTTATTTTATGGGGATGAACAACAAAGTTGACCTCGGTGGCATTTCAACTCAGAACATAAAGTGCCGGAAGAAATGCCGCTAAGCATTTTGTCTGACTTGCTAACGATTCTGCCAGCATTCCGCCTTCAAAAAGTAGTTATATCATTTCATATTCGACTTCTAAAGTTTGTAAATCTTTGGCAACATTTTTTCACACGACGAACAAAAACGAAAGCAACCGGAAGTTGTTGCTCCATATTTGAACGAGGAGGGTCATGTTAACAATACTTCACAGAAATTGCTTTATTTCGTTCATTCAAGAAAGTTTAGTGTTATTATTTTATCACATAGTAATACATTTAAAAATATTTTCTCGGTTTATCTGCCATTTCAAAGGAATAGTTTGTTTTATAAATATTTACTCAGAAAAAAGCAGCTCTGGTATGACACAGTCCCAGCAGGCATGTCATCATTATAATATTTTTATGATAACTAAAAATACAAATGAGTTTTATATAAAAGTAACTTTTAGGTGCAAATCAAACTCACCCAAAATACATATTGTATGTTTAAAAAATAATTTCACGAATGCAACCACGATGATGGTTGTAGCGCATATAACCACATAGCATAATCAAAATATCAACAACAGCTATTGATGTTTTAAGGTAATTACTGTTACTGTTAATGTTTAAACCTATGCCCAGCAGACTTTTAATGAGACATTCCTGCCTTGACCGTCGCGTCCTTTTTCTCTATTTTGCGTAATATAGGATCTTGTTAATTTTTTCCAAACACAATATTTAAAATTTTCTCCAGATATTTTTTTCGAATTTGTTTTCAGTGAGTCGTCAGCCTTAGCATATTTGCAAAATCTTGATGTTTGCAAATTCTAATTTGTCTTCGTTCATTACTACTATCACCTGATTTAACAACCACTCTCTCTTTCTGTCACATGTAAGGATATTTATAGGATTGCATAAATATTGGGTTGCCCGGAAAGTTCGTGCCGATTTTTAAAGGAAAGAAAAGGACTCAATAAATACTTACCATTTCAATTTTAATCAACAAAATATGAACCATTTTGTTGCACAATGCGTCTCCATCTTTCCTTTAACTTGAAAATACCCTCTTCCCAGAATTGAGATGGTTTCATGGCAAAGAGTTCCTCAAGGTATCTTTTTACGTCATCCAAGGAATTGAAATTTTTACC
>NC_042997.1:157196660-157246660 GCF_006345805.1 Octopus sinensis
ATATGTATGTATATTTATAAAAAATATATTTATTTAGATGTATCTATATAAATATATATATATATTTATATATATATGTATTTTAAATATATATTTATATGTATTTTACCTATATGCATATATGTATATATGTAAGTATTTATATTTGTATGTATAAATGCGCCTAGCTATATAAATATTTACGTGGATACATTTATATATATATTTACATTTATATAGATATCCGTACATGTATATATTCATATGAATACAAATACTTCCAAATATGTATATAGTAATATATATTGAAAATTAAAAGGTTGCGTGAATATAAATATGTATGTGTGTGTGTATGTATGTATGTATGTATGTATGTATGTATGTATGTATGTATGTATGTATGGATGGATGTATGTATGTATGTATGGATGTATATATATATAATAAGTGTTTATGATAAAGATATGACTATGTATATGAATATACATATATGTGTATGTGTGTGTGTGTGTGTGTGTGTGTGTATGCAATGTATATTTATGTACATATGTTTCCATTTATATATATATATGCTTGTATATAATGGTGCATATGTCGTTTTTTTATTACTTAAATGTGTTTAAAAAAATTACCATGCATCTAATACGACTGCATAACATATGAAATACCGATTGTATTAGTGTGTAATTAAACACATTATATTTCAGTACAAATAAAATTAGGTGTTTGTTGCATTGGAATGTACATTTCATGCAGCAACCAAAAAGGTGTGTCATATGTATTTGTTGTGTGTGTGTCTTTCCATATATATATATATGCATACATATATGTATATGAATGTATGTATATATATATATATATGTATGTATACATATATATGCATGTAGATTATATATATATATATATATATATATGCGTGTGTATAAATATATGGTATATAATGTATATATATATATGTACATATGTACATACATATATATATACATATATACACTATACATGCTTATATATATATATATATATACATATATATATGCATAGATATAGTATTTATACCTTATCTATCTACCAATCTACACACACACATATACATACAAGGATGTCGATATTATATATCTATGTGTGTGTGTGTCGATATATATAATATAATATAATATATATATATAATCTGTCTGTCTATTATATTTATCTCTATATAATAATATATTTATACATGTGTGTTGATATATATATATATAATACGTATATGTATGCATATATATATTACATATATAATATTTATATATATATACGTATATGTATGCATATATATAACATTAATATATATATATATTATATTATATATTATATATATATATATATATATATGTATGTATATAAAGTATGAGATTGTGGTTTCAATTTGTATATTTGTGTTGGTCCTTCGGCAAAAGGTGAACGTTCTGCACGAGAGGATCATCTCGATATATATATATTATCTTTATAATATATATATACTATATATATATCTGTGTGTGGTACATATATATATGTATATGTGTATGTATGTATGTATATATGTATGTATGTATGCATGTATGTATATGTGTGTGTATGTGTATATATGTATATATAAATTGTACTGTGACTGTGCTCATTAATTGTTTTATTCATGTAAAGTGCGGCATATGTATGATTACATAATTTTGATACAGAGCTATGTTAAACAAAATTGAATTCATTCTCACTCCATATATATGTTATATAGTTCTGTTTGCAACACTGTCTCTTGAGGCACATCATATATAGGTATGAATAACAACATGCAAAGACCGGGTTTAAAAAATCATTTTGGATGGAAAGGACATTTTCGACATTTTCTATCCCAAGGTGTTTTTAACCCATTATTTTCTAATATTTACATACTAGTAATTGTAGCTTTATGTGGCCTACTTCAAGAGACAATGTTGCTAAAAAAAAAAGGAGTTATTCCATGTTCTCTGGGTACTGAAATGTATTTATAAAATTTTTTAGCATTTTCTATCTTGACATTCTCCTATATATATATATATATATATATATATATATATATATATATATTATATAATATATATATATATATATATATATATATAAATACGTTTAGACAAAAATTACATCTTTAAATGCCAGAATCACCTCACAAAGCCGACAATTGTTCCTGTTGTATAACGTATCTTGATATAGAAAATATCATTGAGATTAAAATTTCCAAAAATACGTATTAGAACAACATTTTCAAAGCAATCCAAAATTAGTTGAATTCAAAGTGAATATATACATGCCTATGTACATAATGTATACAGGTGTGTGTGTGAGTGTGTGTGTGTGTGTGTGTGTGTGTGTGTGTGAGAGAGAGAGAGAGAGAGAGTTCGTACTGTAATATGAGCAAGGGAACTATGAAGTAGTTATGAAATTCCTTTCTGATATCTTCGATTCCATGTTCGATCTCATATGTGGTTTGTATGACCTTTTACTATATGAATAATATAACGTGGAAATTATGCCTCAGCATTGGTTTCTGTACATTAAAACACGTGGTTTATTATTGTTTAAAATCTTCGATTCATCGATTTTATTCAAGACATTAGAAGATGTCAGCGTCAATTAAGTGCTGCATATAATGAAAATCAATAAACCAGCGAGATTAATTCAATCGGAATTTGATGAAAACTTATTGAGAACATAGACAATGTAGATCGGGGTGGATCTAGTCTTTAAACCGAGTCAAATATTCATCGCCGACACGGACGCAGGAGCCATATTATTACTTTTGTACTTGAACATTTAATCAGTATATCGGTTTATACACTTTTGCAATACACTATTCATGTGAGTGTTTAGTGTATTACACACGATTTCGCTGGTGAAATTTATATGATAGATCCACAACTATAAAGTTTTATTTAACAAAGTATATTTAAACTAATCTTATTCCTTATTTGATATCACTGGAATCTATATAAACCATACAGAAAGAATATTATATTTAAAGAGTCGTTGTTGGGATAAATAAGACTTTCTGATTATTTATTTTCTATGACATCTTTTTTTGTTTTTGTTTTTGCTTTTCGCAAGTATCATCTGTAAATAGAACCTGTATCCTGGCTACAGTTCTCTTGGAGTGTACGTCTGGTTATAGAAAACACGCTTTAAGAGGTGTTTTTTTTTTTGTTTGACATCTAGGCCAATCTTGATTGAACTAGGAGTTGAAATTATGATCCAAGTACAAGCCTTCACCAAACTTATTTTTAAAAATATCGAGGACAATATTATCAAATACGTTCTATTGCTAAAGACAATGCGTTGCGATTATTTGATGGAGATTTGGTAGCTGCTTCTTGACCGTTGTGCGACCATGTAAAACTCCATTGTTACCCCACCGATTAACATCAATTTCACTGCACCACGTTATATTATTGTCCAGATTTCCACGTCTTACATCTACCTTTTGTACACCTGACTCGATAAAATAAGCACTTGTCATGTATTGGAGTAGAACCCAATATACTGAAAGTTTATCCCACAAATTTGTGGTTGTGAGCTTGAAACTAATTAGGGTGGTGTGATGTTACTGATGTCATTTAATCTAATCCAGAGCTAAGATCAAAGACAGTCCAGCCATGACCTTCCGCAATTGTATGGAGGATTACATCATTGAATGCACCCTTTCCTTATCTAAAACTTTTGGGTGTAATTTGAGGAGGATTTACTAGCAATCTCTACTAAATTGAATGTCACATGTTGCTCACCGTATTGTTGTAATTGTTTCAGCTCCAGATCAGCTTTCAACGAGTAGACCTATCATCAAAGACGCTCCAACTGTGGCAACCCTATCTATTCAGACAATTCATATGAATATACAATATCTAATATCTCCTAATCTTGTTTAGTAATGGCACCGTATGATTTGGGAAGAAAGAAATTTGGTTGCTATTTTGAGCGACCTAGTGGAGGTTCTAAGGTAACTGGAAGTGGTTTGGCAGAATCGGTAGAATGGCGGACAAAATAACATAAAAGTTACCTCATTTTTACCGTCCGGGTTCAAATACCGTCGAGATTGATAAAATAATGTACTAATAATTAATATTATTTAAAAAAAAATCTTAGTTCAGTCCAGTTGATCTTAAATGACTAAGACGTTCCAATAGTGACAATCTAAATAACAATAAAACAATTTTTATGATTGCATTGTGCAATTTGTCGTTTCCTTTACACAAACAAGTTGTACTATGGTTTGAGAGAAACTGAGGTAATATAACTAGCAGGTTCAGTTATCATATAGAGGCTTCCTCCGGTGGCTCGCAAAGTACTAAATGCTGGAGGAGGGAATACTTTAATTGTTAATACTCTTCCACAATTTATGGGCTTGTGTCTACGTTAGAAATCAATCCTACCCAGGTTGATTCTATCATTCATTCTTCTAGAGTCGATAAACAAAATACCAGTTCAGTAAATAATGGGATTGATGCAATTCACCCCCGTGCTTCGTGCCAAATTCTAAACCTTATATCTGTATTAGAGATCATTTTCTGGAGTTTGGTAAGATGGTGAGAAGCCAGAATCGTTATCGCATGGGCAAAGTGCTTACCGGTTCTTTTCTTTTTGAGTTCATATCCCGCCGAGGTCACTTTGGCTTTCTTCCTTACGGGGTTGATGAAATAAAATACAAGTCAAATACTAGCCTTGTGTTATAATTTGAAACCATTATTCTTAGTACAAAGAAGAGGGGATTTAGAATGGGAGAAGCGGGAGATTACCGAAGTAAATATCCCTAACGTATTTAGTTACGTCCCTTCACACTCTGTGTTCAAATCCTGGCAGGGTGATTCTATATAAATCTCCATACTAGCAAAATCAATAAGAGGTATATAGAGCAACACTGTACCGGCTGCCGCCACAATCGACTAAAAGCGCATCCTTCAAATGTGTGACCTTATGAAATGTAAGAAAACATCAATATTATTTGAGATAATAAAGACAGAATTCTGCAAATGTGTTGAGATGTAAGTCTATAGTATTCAGTTTCTATTAACGATCTTGCTAATTAATTATGCTCTACTATCCCGCCACCTACATCCCCCTTCCTGGTGTGGCCAGACGTTGGGTTTAGCAAATAAAACTATTTATTAAGAAAATAAATCGCACACTCTTCAAAATGACCTATTACATGTTTCTTTTTTGCTTCTTAATTCTTACTCTCGTTCTTTTTTCTTTTTTTCTTTTATTACTTACAATTAAGAGCGGCAATTAACTACAAACTTACCCTCCATCTCTCCCCCCCCCCGTTCGGGCTCTTGCAATTTTATTTCCCACCCTCACTTGGGGGGCAGGCAAGTGTTGTTTTAAACTGGAAAAGTAGAAGGTAACCATCACAGTCGTGCATCATTCAATTCATGACCACATGTTAGCCTGCTCAAATTCCATGTGACACTGAATGATTATATATATATGTTTATATATATATATATATATATAATATATATATATATATATATATATATATTATATATATTGTGTGGTGTGTGCACGCGCGCGTGCAAAAGGAAGAAAAGAGCACTCGGAAGATGTAACCCCTAATGAATCCAATATGAGAAAGTTCTAATAAAAAAAATTAAACTGGAACATAATCGTGATTTTTATATATGTCTAAATAAAATGTGTCCTCTCTGATATATATATATATATATAGATATTTATATTTGGGGCGGGGCGGGTACATGTATAATCTATTTGCAAATTAGATAGAATTACTCAACATAAGTAGAAATTATAGTTTTAAACATCAAACTCAGTTAGTCGCCAGATGATCGGAAACGTGAAACTAAGCGATATAATTTATAAAATTTCAGCCCCACAACACACACCACACACATCTATATTCACATGTGCGTATGTGTGTGAGTGTATATATATATATATATATATTATATATATATATATATATATATCTACGTGTGATGCATATACACATGCCTACACGACTCGCACAGCGGGTCATTACCTTCATCAGCTGTTGACAGATCACATAACATGTATGTTTAAATGTATGCAAGTACGCATTATGTACATTTACATCGGGTGGACGTTATATTTATCATTGAAACGCCGCTATGCAGTTTCAAAAATTTTATTAATCATATTGACGCCATTACATCTTTTACTTATTGTAGTCATTAGACTGCGACCATGCTGGAGCACTGTCGTGAAGAAGTTTTAGTCGAATGAATCGACTCCAGTACTTTTTTCTAAGGCTGGTACTCGTGCTACCTGGATCTTAGGCCGAACTGCTAGTTTACGGGGACGTAAACACAGCACCACCGGTTGTCAAGCGGTGTGTGTGTTGTGAGGGGGGGGGGGGCGACAAGCACAAAGATACATTCACACACACATACATATACACACACGCATACACATACTCACACACACGCATATATATGTATATACGACGGGCTTCTTTCAGTTTCCATCTACTAAATCCACTCAGA
Source organism: Octopus sinensis (assembly GCF_006345805.1). Taxonomy (NCBI): domain Eukaryota; kingdom Metazoa; phylum Mollusca; class Cephalopoda; order Octopoda; family Octopodidae; genus Octopus; species Octopus sinensis. Next base: position 157,203,146 of record NC_042997.1, read on the forward strand.
AGGCCTTGGTCGGCCCGAAGCTATAGAAGAAGACACTTGGCCAAAGCGCCATATAGCGGGACTGAACCCGGAATCATGTGGTTGGTAAGCAAGCTTCTTACTACGCAGCTACACCTGCATTTAACTTGGTACAATTTTATCCATATATTTGACGAACTGCTAAGTAACCGGACACGAAGAGAAACAGTGTAACTGAAGTTGGCTTTTGGACCAATGTCAATATAAACACACATTCGTACAGTCTCTCACATATACATCATACATGCAGACATACACACACGTACATATACCCGCACATTTGTTTCTATGACTAGTTGCTGCACAGTTTATGTCCATGAAATTCCATTTTCACTAGGCCTTCGCTAGAGCACAAGGCATTTACCCAAAATTCCGGGTAGTGGGATAGAAACAAGGATCAGATGATTGCTAAACGTACTTGTTACATAGCTGTCTTCAAGTCTTTCTTTCTTTCTTTCTTTCTTTCTTTCTTTCTTTCTTTCTTTCTTTCTTTCTTTCTTTCTTTCTCTTTTTTCTCTCTTCTTTTCTTTTGTCAGTTTACCGTTTTTATTGAGTGTTTTTTTTGTTTTTTTTTTCTTTTTGTTGTTTCTTCTTTTTCTTCTCTTACTTTCTTTTTTTCTTTTTTCTTCTTTCTTCTTTCTTTTTTCTTTCTTTCTTTTCTTGTTCTTTTCTCTTTCTTCTTTTTAATCCGTACATACACGCATACAATGCATACTTACATGCATATGATATATGGTATTCGATGTATGCATTATCTATCTGTCTGTCTGTGTGTCTGTCTGTGTTTCTGTGTGTGTGTGTGTGTGTGTCTGTCTGTCTGTCTGAAGTACTCGCTTACGTGTCCGAACAAACCTCATGAATGGAAAATCCTAAAGAAGACCTAAGACTAGATTCGGAATGAACTGGAAAAAAAAAATACAAAATCAAGTACCCTTTTCCTCCACTAGGACCCAGAAAGTTGACCCCACCTCTTTAAAAATTTACTTCTAATTATTCAAGATGTTCTTGTGAATTTTGATACGCTACTTGATAATATAATAATTTTTGTTAGTCGTGTAGCAGTTTAATTTACATGGGGTATAGAATTTATAGGAGGGGGCAGAAAAGTTTTAAGGGGAAAATTTTAAATGCATAAAATCTTTAGTAGACGCAAAAAAAAAAAAAAGAAAAATGCGGGGCGGGGAGGCAAAACTTTTTCGGTTTTGGTAGGGGTAAAATGTTTTTAACGGGTTCAACAAATTTTTTCTACGAAGAGGAGAAATTTTTTAGGAAGACAATGACGATTAGGAAATTTTTATAAGAGCAAGAAGTGTTTTATATTGTAATTTGAAATTTGTATAAAGTTACATCCATAGTATTCATGCGGTTGGACGTTCATGTTTTATAATTATTATGCAAAAGTTTTATTGATTTTATTCTTATATTTGTTTCAGTCATTTGACTGCGGCCATGCTGGAGCACCGCCGTTTTGGTCGAGCAAATCGACCCCAGGACTTATTCTTTGTAAGTCTAGTACTTTTGCCGAACCGCTAAGTTACGAGGATATAAACACACCAGCATCGGTTGTCAAGCGATGTTGGCGGGACAAACACAAACACACAACCCCCCCCCCACATACATATATGTACGACGGGGTTCTTTCAGTTTCCGTCTAAACCCACTCACAAAGTTTTGGTCGGCCCGAGGCTATGGTAGAAGACATTTGCCCAAGGTGCTACTCAGTGAGACTGAACCTGGAACCTTGTAGTTGGTAAGCAAGTTACTTACCACACAGCCACTCCAGCACTAAATTGATATTAAGTGAGATATTCTATGGTTTTTGTAGCATAGATATTTTTCTTCCTCGCCTAAATCACTTTATTGTTTTGTAAAAATAAAAATCTATAGCTTTATAAGTCCGTGTAAAGTTCTTTTAATTCGAAAACAGTAAAATAACGCGCAATTTCAAGTTCTCTATCTTCAATAATGTATAAAAGTCACACGTGAATGTCTGCAATCATACGTAAGTATCTGCTCAAAATCTCAGTAACACGGAACGCAGGAAGGCCAGATTTAGAAATTGAAAAGCCGATAAAACTTTTAAAACTTTTTATTTTCTATTTTTAAACCACACTTCCTTATAAGAAGAGCTTCTGGATTTTAAAAACCTTCTACGGAGTCCCAAGGAAAGGAGTAAAAAAAGTGCCATTGAAACAGGGAGAGAGAAAGAGAGAGAGAGAGAGAGAGAAGAGAGAGAGAGAGAGAGAGAGAGAGAGAGACCGAATGCCAGAAATAAAAGTGACCGAAACCGGAGAGTAAACGAAACTAAAAAAGGGCGAAGAGAAACATGACATACTAAATGGCGGTGCCCCAGCATGGCCACAGCTCATGAGCTGAAACTAGAATCAATCTTTCAATACTAAAAGCATGGTTGACCGAAAGCAAAAACGAAGAAAGACTAAGAAGAGAAGCAAACAATGTTGGAATCTATTTAAAGCTGGCTGTACGCAAGCATACGGTCTTAATGACGGTTATACAACAAGATAAAAGCGTGAGTCTGATAAATAGCCATTACTACACCAGGTCTACAGAGATGTTTATACATCGAAATAAAAAGCTGAGTTCAAGTAACCAAACAAGAACTGTTATCTATAATAAGGGATGCATTTTTGCGTGGCATAAGCCAATTAGCAGTAAAATTATTAGTTGTAGCTGAAAGGTAAGAAGCAAGTTATTGCCAGGCCATTTCGTCGGCAAACAGTATGTGTATATATATATATATATCTATATATAATATATATATATATATATATATATATATATATATATATAACTAATATATATATATATATATATATATCAGCCGAATTTGCGAAGATGATCCGTTCTTGACTGATGACCGGGGCTTCGAATGTCTCGTCCTGTGGTTCTTGTGTCGTCTTCTAGGTGTTTCACGTCTTGTCCCAGTTTTTATTATATTTTTTACTTTTTTACATATATATATATATATATATTATATAATATATATATCCTATATATATAATGTATATCTTTAATCTTTTACTTGTTTCAATAATAATTTGACTGTGCCATGCTGGTCTGCAGGACCGCCTTATCAAGCACAACGACCCCAGGACTTATTCTTTTGAAGCCTAGTACTATTCTATTGGACTCTTTTGCCGAAAGCGCTAAAGTTACGGGGAGGGGCGTAAACACACCAGCATCGGGTTCAAAGCGATGTTGAGGGAACAAACACAGACACACAATCACACACCACACACGCAAAAGCACACATACACACACCACTTGACACACACAAACACACACATATATATATATATATCTATATATAATATAACGTGCTTCTTTCATTTCCGCTACCAGACCACTCACCAAAGCTTTGGTTGGGTGGCCCGAGGCTATATAGAAAACACTTGCCCAACAGTACCGCGCAGTGGGACTGAACCAGAACCCATGTAGTTCGTAGCAAGTATATATATATATATTACACTACCCGTCGGAATTATTAGCACCCTGGTTTGCTCTTCACTCAAGGTATGTGCTGTCACCTAAGTGGCCATATCTCGACTATTGCTTTGTTGCGAGTTCACTGTTTGCGCAGAACGATTACGTAACTTTGTTTGCAGAGCAGTTATGAGAGTCTACAGCCTTATGGATATTGACATAGCAGTGCACAACAACTTGGAGTGCGGATGCAGACACATCTTCCCTTTATTTATAGTATAGGTAGCGCCTCGCAAGGACGAAATCACACCATACTAAGTTTTCCCTTTCCATCGCGCAAGACGTTTTGAACACTCATAGGTTAATTGATTTAACCTATTTAATGTAGAATTTAGAGTGCTAATTAATTTCTGGCGCAATTGTATATATATATATATATATATATATATATATATTATATATAATATATATATATATTCCCTCTTAACTTAGTATGACTGATATTCATTTCTTGTCGATCACTACTAACCTTAATGAGCTTTGTACATTCAAACAATTTGATGAGCAGTTTTAATATTATTGACTGTTATGAACTTTAAACGTGTCAACATCGTAATTTTTAAACATGTTTTTCAAATTCATAATTCTAAATTTGTCTGTTATGAACATTTAAACTTCTCAACATTGAACCTTTTAAAGACGTTTTTTCTCATTCATAATTCTCAGTTTTTACCATTGATAAACAAAAAATATTATTGAAAGTTGTTTGGTACATATGTCAATAAATTTATTTTAAACGATTACAAGTTTTCAAATTTAGGTGCATTTTCGACAACAAATTTGCCTAGATATATATATATATATATATATATATATATATATATATATATATATACTGCGGGCGGATGCCCTTCTTGTTACCAACCCTCATCTGTTCCCAAGCAAGGTAATATTTTTCCAAGGAAGATTGTATAACATTGACACTCATTTACAATTATATATTAAGATGCTAAGACTAGGAGACACTAAGACGCGCATATATACCCAAACCTCTTATAACATACACACACACATACATACAGCAGGCTTGTGTTATTAGACTGCTTTAATCGGACGCGGGGCAATAATAGCATTGGGGTTGATATCGAAACCTCACGGTTGAGAAACGAACTTCTTAACACATAGCCTGCACCTATTTATGTGCGTATGCATGTGCTCATATATGTATGTGTGTATATGTATGTGTCTGTCTCTCTGTCTCTATATATATGTGTGTGTGTGTATGTGTGTTTCATTGCGTTTGTGCAGTCTGTCGTCTGCCATCGTTTGACAACCGGTGTTGGTTTGTTACGTCGCTGTAACTTAGCAGTTCGGGAAATGAAACCGATAGTAGAAACCAAACTTTAAAAAAGTATTGGAGTCGATTTGTTCGACTGAACCCTTGAAGGCGGTACCACAGAATGGCCGCAGTCTTAATGACTGATACAAGTAAAAAATAAAAGATATATAAAATAGATAAGCAGGAACATTGAAAATACACTCGCGTGCGCACGCACACGTATCCGCCCACCCAAAAACACACACACACACACATAAATTTAAACACGAATATTGTCTTCCTACGAATCTATATTTTCCATCATAGCCGTCAGTAGCACGCCAAGAATGGCGTGATGTATATGGAATCCCAACTTTTGTCACCAAGCTTCTGTTGTATATCAAACTTCCATTTTTTTCCCCCTTTCCAAGGAATCAAAGAATTCTTGATGTTAAAATCCTTGTTGTATTTTAGACCGAACGGCGCGTTTCTAAACTTTGCTTCATACCCTATTTGACCAGCTAACATATGTCACGTAGACTGAGCGGCGCCTCTATCGTAGCACTTCCTGAATTCCAACCGCCAACTTACTTACACCTTCTCTAACTTGGCTTACTTTGCTTCTTTCTACGGCTTACGGAAGGATTTCAATAGAACGAAAGAAAGTGTGTTGCTTTTACTCCTCGACTAATATTGCATTTTCTGTATTATAAAAAAAAAAACCCCAGAAAAACATTCAATCAAGTACTTTTATTGGAGTCATCTCCCTTGCTCGTTCTTAGCTTTTTAATATTATCAGTGAGAGAGAGAAAGAGAGAAATAGAGAGTGAAGATAGAGTATTTTGCCTATAGTATGAATATTTCAGTATATTTTATATACATGTTAACCTAATTATATGTATGTATGTATGATTAGTGAATAATTGTAACAACTATCTATACTTCTGAAAATGAAGTCAGCACAGTAAGCAGACCCTACCCTCCACCCATGAAGTTTAGAAGGAGTCTGTATGATAGCGATTGGTCTGCAAGAAATAACAGTCAGATATCTCTTAAATTATAATTACGATATCTCTTAAAGTTTTGAAAATTGAAAGAGACAATAATTATAAATTGTGCCTGGAAAAAATTCGAAGGGGATGGTCATGGCTAAGACGCAGTTGATTATAGGTCTGGCTGTTCGATGATCCAATATCAGAATGGAATCAAACATCTGAAGTACCATCTGTGTTCACACGAGGGTGGTGCTCTAGCATGGTCTTGTCTGGTGGCTAAAATAAATGAAAGAATTAATAAACACATATATACTTTAACACATAAATGTATCCTATTGTACACGCATAAATGTACAGAAATATATCGATCATCTGTCTATGCAATAACATCATACAGAGAGATATATGAATCTAGCTTTCTCACTATATATGTAAATTTTACAGAGATATGTGGATGTACATCTCTGTATGTAAAATGTATAGAGATGTATGAATGTGGGTACCCCTACAACAACACTCGTAACAGTACCGCTATACTACCATAAACAAAACCCACCACCATCAGTACCACCACCACAACAACAACAACAACCAGCACCAGCACCACCACCAGCACCACCACCACCATCACCACTACCAGCATCACCGCCACCACCACCACCACCACCACTGGTAGCACATCCACCACCGTGATAACCACCACCGCTTCATGACACTTCACGTTTCAGAACTGACTTATTGTACACGCCTATTTCCACACAAATGGTGATGTATGTGTGATGTATGTGTGAAGGTATGCATTATATGTATGTGTATCTGTGTGTTTGTATGTGAATGCATATATATATATATATTATATATATATATATGTGTGTGTGTGTGTGTGTGTGTGTGTGTGTGTGTGTGTGTATGTGTGTGTATCTGCATGAATGTTTCTGGGTGTGTATTTGTATGCACGTATGAATGTATGCATGTGCATACACAAACACGCACTGGCGAATAAGCATTAATATACACAGTCATACACACATACACGTACATACAGACAGACATATACATACATACACACATATACATACGTACATACATACATACATACATATACATACGTACATACATACACATGCACATATACATACATGCACACATACACACATATACATGTACACACATATACATACGTACACATATACTGACACACATATACACACATGCCTACATACAGACACATACATATACATACATGCACACATACACACGCTTATATACAAACAAACATACATAGATACACGCACATACACATACATACATTCATACATACATTCATACACCTATACATACATACATACATACATACATACATACATACATACATACATACATACATACATATATAACAGCTACCCGTACATTATGCGTTTATATATTTATAGACATCGCTCAACAAACTAACATACAGTAGATAGAATCTAGGAAGACTATACTGAAGATAGCGAAGTACACAGTGTCAGCAGTAACCTCTGTCATGAAGAAAACTGTTATACCCAGAAGCATTACCAAACTCGTGGACTGCAGGCATTTTAATGACTCAAAGACTTTCTTTATGTTTACCATTTTGCGTTGATTCTATAAAGTTCTTGTGATTTAACCCACTGTTGATCTTATTTATTAGTTCTCATAACTAAAACGTTTTTACTTGTTTCAGCCATTGGTCTGCGGCCATGCTTGGGTATCACCTCGAAGGGTTTTAATTGAACAAATCGACCCCCCTGGTATTTATATTTTTAAAGTCTAATTAGCTGATTCTATTCTAGTAACTAATTCTGTTCTCTTTTGCCGGACTGCTAATTTACGGAGATGTAAACAAACCAACGCCGGTTGTCAAGCGATGCGGGGAGAGGGTGGGAAAAGCAAACACAAAAGACACATACAGTGGGCATTATTCAATCTGATACTGTTGATTATAACACTCGCTTTTGGATATTTCTGGGTACAACAATTAAAGTCAAAGTGACCCAAGATTTCATTAAAAAAATGAGAAAAGAACATTGTTCAAACGGGCGTGAGGTTTTAAAGAACTTCACGCTAAACGTCTGTCATTGCAAACATATAAGAGATTTAAATATACACAAGTTTTATATTAAAGGCATTAAATCTCAAATACATTCATAAAGGCATTCTACGAGAGGAGATATATAATTAAAGAGTGTTAATGAGGCTGACTACCGTTATATTAAAAGACATGACATTTCTTGGTTTCTAACACATTTTTTCACAGTAAACATGTAGACAAGCTCTAAAGATAATTAAATAGAAAATTAGTGGCAGTGTGGTAATAAGCTTGCTTCCCAATCACATGGTTCCGGGTTCAGTCCTACTACGTGGCACCTTGGGCAAGTGTCTTTTGCTATAGCCTCGAGCCGACCAAAGACTTGTGGGTGGATTTGGTAGTGGAAACTGAAAGAAGCCCGTCGTATAGATATCTATATGTATATGTATGCATGTATGTATTTGTGTTTGTCCCCCCGCCATCGCTTAACAACCGATGCTGGTGTGTCTAGGACCCCGTCACTTAGCGGTTCGGCAAAAAGTGACCGATACTAGGCTTACAAAGAATAAGTCCTGGGGCAAATAGGCGCAGGCATGGCTGCGTAGTTAAAATGTTCACTTTGCAACTATACAGTTTCGAGTTCAGTCCCGTAGAGCGGCGTCTTGGACAAGTGTCTTCTACTATTGTCCTGGGCTGATCTAAGTCTTCAGAGTAAAATCTAGTGGATGAAATTTGGTGCGAACCGGTACCAAATAGTATCGACCGGTATCAAATAGTATCGACTGATACTATTTGTTAGTCAGGAGGAGCTTCCTCGGTGGATCTAGTTAAAAAAAATTAACTAAACGTTCAGTAAACAATTAATCAAGCGGTCAACCAATCAATCAATTAATATATGTATGAAATGTGTGTGTGTGTGTGTGTGTGTGTGTGTGTGTGTGTGTGTGTGTATGTATGTATGTATGTTGTGTATATATATATATATATATATATATATTATATGTATTATATATATATATATAATAATATATATATATATATATATATATATATATATATACTTGTATGTACAGACAATAGGTGACAATAGGTGTGCTTAAATGAATTTCATCTTAAACTCCGAATTCTGCATCTTGTACTAGGTCCACTTATAGTGTGCTTTTAAGAGAAATCCAGGAGCTGATATGGAGGTAGTAATGATGATAAACAATATCGTCTAATTGTGTCTATCTATCTATCTATCTATCTATCTATCTATCTATCTATCTATCTATCTATCTATCTATCTATCTATAACAGGGCAACAAAGCCACCATTCGGTCACTGGTAGATGAACAGGGGCGCGAATTGCTCGAGCCAAGTAAAATGTGTGAGGCCTTTCAGCAGCATTTTGCCCGACTGTTCGGGACGAGTGGAGGGCAAGAACGTAGGGTAGACTTCAGTGCCTACCTACATAGCCTGCCACGACTCTCGACAAGAAAGGCAGGGTGCTGCGAAGGTGCCATCACGGCGGCGGAAGTGCGGGAAGCGATGGCAGAATGCTCGAGGGACAAATCACCGGGTTTGGATGGTCTACCCTACGAATTTTACTATTGTATGCCAGACTTGTTTGGAGACGTCTTGGCAGCGGTATACTGCAACTGGCAGCAAAACGGGAGCATACCCGGTTTTGTGAGTCGAGGAGCTGTAACTCTGCTGAAGAAAGATCCAAACAAGGGAAACATTATAGATAACTTTAGGCCAATCACTCTGCTCAATGCAGACCTGAAAATTTTGACAAAGGTGTTAGCCAAGAGGTTGGCGCTTGTCATGGAGAAACTGGTCGACAACGCACAAACGTGCGCCGTGCCGGGCCGGAGCATCCATGACAACCTCCATCTGATGCGCTACATCATAGACAGGGTAGTTAACGAACATGGCATGGGTGGGGCCCTGATCAACTTGGATCAATCGAAAGCCTTTGATAGGGTAGACCATCGATACTTGGAGGCAGTCCTGAGAGCGGCTGGTTTCGGTCCCGTCTTCCGCGGCTGGATAGCTGCCTTGTACAGAGGCATCCGTTCGGTAATTCGCGTAAATGGACATCTATCGAGACCCTTCGACATTGCACGTTCGGTCCGTCAGGGATGCCCCCTCTCGGCGCTTCTATACGTATTGACTCTTGAGCCACTACTGCGGAAGCTGGCGACTCTGAGGGGCATCCCGCGAGAATTAGGATGCGGGACGAGCGTGTCTGCATACGCGGACGACGTCACCGTCATAGTGTCAAGCCACGAGCACATCGAGCGGGTCGGCGAGATACTGAAAGACTACGAAGCGGTGACAGGAGCAAAAATCAACCGGGAAAAGTCAGTGGGCTTGCGGCTCGGCACCTGGAGAAGCAAACCCATGCCGTCCACCAGTACCTCCGTCGTGGGACGCTGGACAGACGGCCCGGTTGAGTTGCTCGGGGTCTGGTTCGGTCCGGACCTCCAAATGGAGAAGAACTGGAACGAGATAACGAGTAGGGTGGTCACTCTCGCCCAGCAATGGGCCGAGAGGAAACTGTCCCTAAAAGGTCGGGCGGAGGTGGTGAACGCGTACATCGCGTCCATCATCTACTACCGCCTGACCGTCGTACCTTGTCCCGACCCTACCATCACCAAACTAGAACGCATCCTCTTCCGCTTCTTGTGGAAAGGATGCGTCCCGATGGTCAGGCGATCCATTTGCTGTCAAACACCGTTAAAGGAGGGCTGGGCATGCCGTGGTTGATGATGCGCAGACACGCGCTGAGACTGCGACATCTCCGGCTCTATGTAGACGACGGTGAACAGGTGTGGTCGCCGTTTGTGAGGCACGCATTCCCGCAACTCGTCTCCATGACCGAACTACAGTCGTGGATCAAAAAGAGGCCGAAGAAGGGCGAATGGCACCGCGAGTGTCGCGTTTCTCAAGCAACTCTGCCGTCCCGGGTCGACCTTGAGTGACTTCAACACAACCAAAGCATTCTATAGGGGATTAGTGGAGGGGAGGTACGACGACGAGCTCGGGGCAAACCTGGGCGTCGACGAGGAATACCTGACCCGCCTGTTTCAAAACGACTTTCGGCCCGGGACCTATGGACAACTTCCAGAGATCCCTGGCCTGGCGGTGCTACCGAGAAGCGCTACCCGTTCGGGATAAGCTCTATAGGCATGGCTCGAGAAACACGGGGCCGACCTGCCCGAGATGCGGGCAGAGCGACGAAACCGCTCTGCACGCAATCGTGCAGTGTCCAGCAATTTCCCACCTGTGGGCTTATGTCGAACGACTGCTGTCACGTGTGGGACGTGTCGGTTTATCCGCCGAGTCTATCGTTAATATCGTCACGCCTCCTTCCTTCAAACGGGAAGGAAGAGCTATTTTTATCATACTTGTGGCTATGGCGAAAGAATGTATCTGGTGGACGCGTCTGAAAGGATTAGAGACAAACACTTTCCTCTCTGGTCAATCTCTCATCAACTTCTTCAAGTATCACTTGAAGAAAAAAGTGAGAGTAGAGAGGCAAGTTTTGTCTAGTGAATGTTTTAAAAAAAGATGGGTGAATGTAGCAAGGATGGCACGTATGAATGACGAAGCCACCTTGACTATGATTCTATGAACCGTAAAAATTAATACAGAGAGTTGCTTATTTGCAAAAAAAAAAGAAGAAATATAACATGTGACTTCATTGACCGAGGTTACCGTGGTCTTTTCCGTAGGCTTTTCTTTCCACGGGTAAACCTCACCTGTCCTCCCCTTTACACTTCATATTGACATTTCTGTGATAACGATTCTATTGATCAATTTTTTTTTCCTCTCCCCTTTTTTTTTACCCCCCCCTTTTTTTTGTCCTCCTTCTCTCCTTTTACGATCCCTTTTGATCGACCCCCCCTTTTTATTTTATTTTATTTTTTATTTATATTATTATTATTATTATATTGATTTTTTTTTTTTTAAACCTTCAAAAGAAAAGCTCTACCTTGTAATTTGTTCTATCTGTGTGCAGCCCTGTGTGGCTAAAAGAAACAACATATCTATCTATCTATCTATCTATCTATCTATCTATCTATCTATCTATCTATCTATCTATCTATCTATCTATCTATATAGATAGATAGATAGATAGATAGATAGATTCATAAAGGAAGCACAATGTGTGTGCGTAATGGTGAGTTTTTGTGTGTAACGCACTATAGAGTTTGCTATATTTTGCCAGAAGCTGAATCGGCAACGTTTAAATTCAGAGAAACGAATCAAGAACCAACAGTTTATAATGATTATGATTATGATGATAACAATATGGGGATGGTATCCAGCTGATAAAACGAAAACTAACGCGTGTACACACACACAACACACACACACACACACACATATATATATACACACGTGCGCGCGCGCACACACAACACACATGCAAACGCACACACATCACACATACAAGTACAGATATCTTGACACATATACATACATGCTCGATTGCTTCTAATTAAAATTAAAAAAGGAAAGGAACATCTTTAAAATTCCTAACATTATGTTTTCAGAAACAGCAAAAAGATTGCTACAGATATAATTTCTTGTTTAATTATATTCATGTGTCATTTTTTCCTTTTAATTTAAAGAAAAGAAGAAGGATGTTTTGTATAGCTTTTTTTATTACATTATTTTCGTTTTACTTCTTCAGTTTTGTCACTTAACTTTAGTTTTTGATAAAGGTTATGTAGAAACTGCTTTTTTCATTCACATTTCGTTGTGGTTTTAGTTGGTTTTATATGGATTAAATATTCTAACCATTTTAATCTTGGGAACTCTTGTAAAAAAATAAAAGCAAAAAGTAAACACTTCCCAAAAAGAGAATTCTTTCTCTTCATGACGAAGGTCACAACTTTAGGATTCCATAAAAAGAACCTGAAATATAGAAAACATGGTATTCCATTAACTATCATGCACCAAGCCTCTACACGTTCGTTTGAACCAATAGAAATAACAGCTAACTCTCATATTACATAGATACTGTCTTTGGAATATGACATACTCGAAAACGTAGTTCACTGTCTGGATAAGAATAAAAGAAAAAACCGTTAGCACGCCGGGCGAAATGCGTAGCCGTATTTCGTCTACCGTTACGTTCTGAGTCCAAATTCCGCCAAGGTCGACTTTGCCTTTCATCCTTTCGGGGTCGATAAATTAAGTACCAGTTACGCACTGGTAATCGATATAATCGACTTAATCCGTTTGTCTGTCCTTGTTTGTCCCCTCTATGTTTAGCCCCTTGTGGGTAATAAAGAAACAGATAAGAATGAAAGAAAAAGTCATGATAGTTACAGTTGAATGCCTTTGATTATGTCATAAATTGGTTCGATCAGAAGTTGAAAGAGGAAAAACCAACAACAATTGGGGTTCATAGAATATATTCATCAAAATCAGGAGCTATGGGCAGGTTGTCTGAAGAATCGAACCCAGCACAAAATTACTCCCAGTTCAAGAGATGTGGTACACATAACGAATAAAATCAGCCTTTAGTGATGGGAAGCTTTTCTTTCGAAGAATTTCATGATCAGCTACAGAAGAACTACATCACGTTGTGTGAACGGATAGGAAGAAAACTCCGGGATTGTGATGCAAACTTCTTAACACACAGGATGATGTGGTCCTGTGTTCTTTATATATAAATAGTCAAATCAAATAGTCGAACATTAAAAGTAACAATAACAAAACAAGAGGGCGTGCACATGGAATGTATTAGTTGGACGCTCGGTAAAATAGTGAGTTTTTGACGTTTCGAGCATATCTCTTCGTCAGAAAGAAAAGCAAAAAGTCCTAAAAAGGCAAAAATGTCACCAAGAGCACGTGTGTAGTTATATTGCTGGATGGTCACGGCTGGAATGCTTTGATGACAAATCTGCTTGATTAGAGTTAACCTGGTGCCAAACGTTAACAGCAACTACTTTATCACACCAAATCTACTCTCAACTCTCTTGTAGTTCTTTTAGTCTCATTTTAACTTGTATTATTAGAATCCTATCATGTTAGTTATCTTTTAAATTAACTTAGGGTTCTTATTTTTACTAATTTTCAATTGTATTACATCTCTCATAGGCATTTCTTTCTCTCATTCTTTGTCCTCCCTTTCTTTCTCTCTTCCTTCCAAAAATCCTTCACTCCAATCCTCTCCAACCTGTCACGACATTGTGAGTCTGCTATCCTCACTAAGGCTATCTGTCCCCAGCTACAGACATACATACACACGTCTCCTCTCTCCTTTCTTCTTCAGCTCGTGTTTTTAATACCTTAACACTAAATCAGAACAAAACAAACGGATATTGCCAAGAAACATTCGAAATTTGATGCGAATTTTATCACCACCTTTTCTCTTATCCATCTATATATCTGTCCACGTATCCGTTTATTCATCCGTCCAGCCATCCGTCTGTCATTTGTCTACCAACCGTCTATCTATTCGTCAGTGAGCGTGTGGGTGAGCCTGGTCATCTGTCTCTCGGTTTCTCTCATTATCCATAATCAAATTTAATGATTTTTCTAAATTGTATTACTGATAAGACACAGCAATATCACAGTCGCAATAAGAATGATAGTACTCTTTTACTCTTTTACTGTTTTATTTGTTTCAGTCATTTGACTGCGGCCATGCTGGAGCACCTCGGGACTTTTTCTTTGTAAGCCTAGCCCTTATTCTATCGATCTGTTTTGCCGAACCATTAAGTTACGGGGACGTAAACACACCAGCATCGGTTGTCAAGCGATGGTGGTGGAGGGAAACACAGACACACACACACAAACACACACACACATACACACACACACACACTTACACACACACACACACACGACGGGCTTCTTTCAGTTTCCCTCTACCAAATCCACTCACAATTCTTTGGTCGGCTCGAGGCGATAGCAGAAGACACGTGCCCAAGGTTCCACGCAGTGGGACTGAATCCGGAACCATGTGATTGGTAAGCAAACTACTTACCACACAGCCACTCCTGCGCCTATGTTAATAGTATATTAATAATATTACTGATAATAGTAATTATGTTAATCCTAATGATGATATTAATTATGGTACACATACTAGTAATACAAAAAACATTGCTGATGACAATAGCATCAATCTCGATAACGATATAAAGATGATGACAGTGGTGATGATGATGATGATGATGATGATGAATGAACATTATTGTTGATAAAAATATAATTAGGGATAATATTATTGATGACAGATAATATAATAATTGCTATGATGGTTGTAAAGACAACTCGCAGGCATGGCTGTATGGTTAAGTAGCCCACTTTGCAACCACGAGCCTTCAGGTTCAGTACCACTGCGTGATACCTTGAGCAAGTGTCTACTACTATAGCCCCGGGGCAGATCAATGCTGAGTGGGTGATGTAAATTTGGTAGCTGTGTGTGTACTTTTATCTTGAGTTATAATAAAAGCTGTTTAACATTAATCTGAAGAAATTACTCATTACTTTTTCAGGCCAAAATTTCAGAGTTGGTGTCAACCTTCTTGTAAAAGTATAATTAACGCACACACACACACACACACACGCACACACACACACACACGTGTGTGTAGTTTGTGCTTGTACCTTTCCCCACCGCTTGACAGTTGCTGTTGGTTTGTTTACGTCCCCTTAATTAGGCGGTTCGCCAGAAAGTAGCTGATAGGAATAAGCGCCAGACTTAGAAATAAGTCCTGCAGTCGATTTGTTCAACAAATCACTTCAAGGTGAGACCCCAGTATAGCTAGAGTCCATTAACTGAAAGAAGTAAAAGATAAAAGAGATATTAAAATGTCTGTAATGGAGAGATTTTCTAAAGTCTACGCAAGAAAGAAGTGGAAAGGGGCAAGAATGTTCGTAATGAGAATTAAGTTCTTGTATCTGTTTCACTTTTAAAAGGGAAGAAGAGTCAACTGGGTGATTTGTGGCTGACCTTCCGGTGATTATAGTGTTTACAGAGGCTTATACGGTGCTAAATATCATGTTATGTTTGGCATTGAGAGGTGGAATCATTATCTGGCAAATGTGAGAGTCTATTTGTAGAAGATAAATAAAAGTAATGTGTTTTGTAAGAAGCAAGCCAGATACAGTGGTGGCAGAGTTATAGAAGTGTTTAGAAAGCTACAGTGGTAAGATTGGAGTGACTGTAAGAATTAAAATAGATTCCGCCGAGGTCGACTTTGCCTTTCATCTTTTCGGGGTCGATAAATTAAGTACCAGTTACGCACTGGGGTCGATGTAATCGACTTAATCCGTTTGTCTGTCCTTGTGGTGTCCCCTCTATGTTTAGCCCCTTGAGGGCAATAAAGAAATAAGAATTAAAATAGATTGCTATCAACGGGTTTCCACACAGTTTCCGTCTATCAAATTCACTCACAAGGCATTGGGCAGTTCGCGGCTGCAGTAGAAGACACTAGTCCAAAGTGTCGCGCAGTTGGATTGAACCCAAAACCACGCGGTTACAAAGCGAGCTTTTTAACCATTCCATCTGGGATGAAGATAATTACTAGCCACATACGTACCAGAGTCGAATTTATCGACTATACTACTCCTCCCACAGAATTTGCGGTTTTTTATCAATGCAAGAAACCATTATTACACAACATTGAGAAGACGGAGAGGTAGTAGAATTGTTAGTGCGCTGGACAGAATGCTTAGCGGCATTTTTTTCTGGATTTTTTACGTTTTGATTTTAAATTCCGCCGAGGTCGACTTTGCCTTTCATCTTTTCAGAGTTGACAGTACTAGTCAAGTATCGGGGTCGATGTATTCGAGTGACGCCTCTCCTTAAAAATGCTGACCTTGTGCCAAAATTTTAAACAATTATGCAACATAGAAAGTGCGGTAGCAGCTGACTAAATTCATTACAGTATTTAGTTGTGACTCTTTAAGGTCGAAGCTCGAATTTGTTCGAGGTCGATTGCATCTCTCATCTCTTCGAATTCTCTCAACCGATAAGAATAAATAATGTGATTAGTATAATCGATTGTATTCCCTTCGCAGAAAATGTAGTGCCTTATGTCACCATGCAAGTGAGATGGTATGTGGTATGCTTCTCCCTCTGACTAAGTCATAGAAAAATGATACGTCTCTTTATGCTCTCAGTAAATCAAATAGTTGTAAAACTTAGGTTATGTAATAGCAACAAGAAAATAACCCTCAAGATAAAAACAAAACAAAATAAAGATATAGCTATTTTCCTTCTGATGTTCATAGAAATTCTTAGATATTTTCGGGGGGAATTTACAGTTTTTCAGAGAGAAAATTTACGAGAAGAATAAAATGGAAACACTTCATGTAGTGTCGTTTGCCGTTTTGTTGAGTCTATAAATAATACGTATATTAGAACAACAACGTTGAGTGTAGGCGTAAATAAAGAAGATGGGATAGTTACGGTTAAGAACCACACAATTCCGGGTTCGACCTCATTCTAATGCATTTTGAATTGATTGAAATTCGTTTTGACGGAATGTGTGCAGAAGCCTACCGGATAGACTGTTAATGTAGGTGATAGACGGAGTTAGTATACACAGTGACGTAGCTAGAATGTGTGCCGCTCGGAGAAGCCATTGAGTTAATACGCCCGGGATTCCACAGCTTATACAGGCTAATGCAGCAGGCCCCATAGCGCCGTCCCCATAAAAACATCCTCCTGGGCGGACTGCCCCATCATCTCCGCTACTGAATATGCACCCCGTTTAATGTCCCTATTTAAAAGTTAAGGGGCATTTAACAGATTCCACGGATACTAGCACTTAGGCCAAGTCCCCAGTCTGTAGGTAACTTCCTTCTAAAGGTATCGCAGACCTCTTCATATTGGTTTCAAATTTTGGCACAAGGCTATCAAGTTCAGGGAAGGGGAAAAACCAATTACATCAACACTAGTGCTCCACTGGTACTTTTTCTTATCGACCCCCCAAAGGATAAAAGTAAAGTCGACCTCGGGAGAATTTGAACTCAAATGGACGAAATGCCGCAAAGCATTTTGCCCCGCGTGCTAAGTATTCTACCAACTTGCCACTTCATATCGGTTGCAAATTTTGGCTCAAGGCCAGCGGCTTCGAGAAAGTGGGTAAGTCGATTACATTGACCCCAGAGCTCAGCTGGTACTTAATTTATCGACCCCGAACGGATGAAAAGCAAAGTCGACTCGGCGGAATTTCAACTCAGAACGTCAAAACGGACGAAATACCGCTAAGCATTTTGCGAGGCTTGCAAACTAAAAAAAAAGAAAAAAAAAACTCTCTAGTTCGCTGCCTTAGCCACCTCTTCTCTTCATATTACAAGGATAAAACAAACACAAACACACACTGAAATACATACATACGCACATGATGTCTTAGATAAATTACATTTAAAATAAAGAAGATGGGATAGTTACGGCAAGAATACCCTTGATCAAGTCAGACCTGAAACTACACAAAACTGATATGTATTTTATCGATCTGAAGTGCAATCAATGTTAAAGACAGAATATACTAAAATTAATGTGACGTCATAGCAAAGAACACTTGGTTTCAAGGATATAAGGCCAGTATTGCAGTAAAGTAGCATTCCAGTATGCATTTCGGTGTATTTAGTTTCTGGTTCTCTATACTTATCGGTCGGTGATTTAGAGGGGAAGTGTCGTAATAATATTTTACTGACTTCCGGTCTAGGAAAATAGCTTTGAAGTTAGTATCGTTTCTTTTCAGGATATATCTTGTTTCATGTGTAAAATATCACGAATGACACAATCCACCCGCATATGTAAGCATACACATACACAAACATATCTAATACATACAATAACGTATGTGTGCATACACGTACGTATGTGTGTATATATATGTGTGCGTGTATATACATGTGCATGTATATCTATCTATCTATCTATCTATCTATCTATCTATCTATCTATCTATCTATCTATCTATCTATCTATCTATCTATCTATCTATCTATCTATCTATCTATGTGTTTGTGCGTATATATATATATATATATAAGTGTATATAATCGCAATATTCCCAGGAATATCATAATTTTTTTCATTCTGAAACTACACAAACTTGAAAATAGTTTCTCATTTAAAAATGATGACGGGTGAATATTTCACAGTATAAAAATCTTACATTACATTTAAAGACAACAAACAAAATTTTATTAATAATTTTTTTGTAGAAAGAAAGTTCAATATAACGGATAAAATTATCTTGCACACTATGTTTCTTAAAATTTATCAATGAATTTATCTGCATACGATAACAGTATCTCTGATATAAATTAAGTAGTATTAGTTGTATCCAAATACATGAATTTTCTCTGATGTCATTTAATTTTATCCTTCTATAACTGACCCTTTCATCCTGAAAGCATGAGTATTCACCATAGTTCAAGGATAAGGATTTCATAACCATGCACGCAGGCAAATTATTGCTGTCTTTCGAAACGCATAACTTAAATTATACAGAAATTTGAGCTTACTTGTCGTTATATTTTACATTCATTACACAATTTCAATATTTTACAGAGTATTTAATATCTAGACGAGGGGCTCAATATTACTTGAAATATGAATACCAAACAGTTAGATAGTTCAAGAAAACAAAACAAAGCAAAACAAAACAGCTCTCCTTGCGTTATTAAAAAAATATGAACCAAAAAGTTTCTGTTGGCACAAACTTACACAGTTAACTCCTCAGATACCACCCTCAATTTAGAAACCAATAAACACTATTCGTTTAGAAGCCAAAAATATATAAATAAATAAATAATGATACGGTATATAAATATTAAGTCAAACAAGCAGCTTTCCATTCCAAATAATTTAGTGGAAAATTTTAGGATGTAGTTACCGGTGTTCATTTCATATATTTTCTTTTAACAATGCAGACCTTGTTATAACAAAGCGTTAAAATCTAGTTTTAAGGTCAAGTTTAATTACGTAATAAAAAATATTCTTAGTCACACACACAAAAACAAAACGAAACGTAAAATTGTTATTTCTAAACATTTCTATAAATTACAGAAAAGTATTTTCCTCAAAGTCATAGATTTTCAAGTTAAATTTCAGTTGTACAAACAAATTAGCAATAGATATAGTAAATATATGCGTTTCAAATTCCGGGGGTGGCGGGAAGTCGATTACATTGACCCCCCCCCCCCCCAGTGCTCGGCTGCAACTTATTTTAACGATGTCCAAAAGAATGGAAGGCAAAGTCGACCTCGGTAGGATTTGAACTCAGAGCCGGACGAAATGCCGCTTAGCATTTTGCCCGGCGTACTAACGATTCCGTCAGCTTGCCTAGAGTAGAAAAGTTTATTAATAGTAAAAAGCTTAAGCAAATATCCATATCCAATTCTTTCTGTTCGTAAAATTGCTTTAAAACCATAAATTGCCCATTAAATAGTTTCTCCATCAAAAGTAATAGTCAAATTTACGAAAGTATTTATAACTAATGATTCAGACAGTAAAGATTAGATCAGCTTGACTGGGAAAACTTTTAATTCAACATATAATCAACTAAAAACACTTTCAGAAATCCTGACAGATTTTTCAGCTCCACATAAATGCTACCATATTGGCTCAGCTTCGAATGATATTATCTAGAGAATTTTCCTAATTATCACCTGGCCTAAGAGATCTAGAAAGTTCTATTATTAATTATTGGGGCAAGTATTGCTGTGTGGTTAAGAAGTTCGCTTTACAACCACATGGTTTTCGGTTCAATCCCACTGCGCAGTACGTCGGGCCAGGTTCTTCTACTATAGCCGATGAATACCTAGTGAATGAAATTGGTTGGTGGAAACTCTGTAGAAGCTTGTCCTTTATACATACATGTATACATACATGTATATAGACAGACACACACACATATATATATATATATTCTTTTTTTCTTTTTCTTTTTACTTGTTTCAAACATTTGACTGCGGCCATGTTGGAGCCTAGTACTTCTGCTATCCGTCTCTTTTGCTGAACCGCTAAGTTACGGGGACGTAAACACACCAACATCGGTTGTCAATCGATGTTGGCGGGACAAACACACACACACATATAATATACACACATATACAACGGGCTTCTTTCACTTTCCGTCTACCAAATCTAGTCACAAGGCTTTAGTCGGCCCGAAACTATAGTAGAAGACAATTGCCCAAGGTGCAAACTTCTTACCACAGCCACTCCTGCGCTTATGTATTGTGTATGTATGTGTGTGTGTGTGTGTGTTTGTGTGTATATATCTATGTGTATATACGTGTATTTTCTGCCGAGGCCAATTTTGCCTGTCATCTGTTCGGGGTCGATAAAGTAAGTACCAGCTTAGTGCTGGGATTGATGTAATCGACTAGCCCCTTCGCTCGAAATTGTTGGCCTCGTGCCAACATTTGAAACCATTATTAGGTTGTTCTTCCTGTGTAGCCCCTCATCAGTCCAGGATTAAACAGGCCTAAGCTTAAAAGCAATTTTGCAAGAAATTTGACTCAAGTATTTGACATTATCCAGGGTGCTACTGATTTTTCAACCAATCACAACCTCCGTTGATGACAATGATATTTTCAGAATTAGTCAAGGACTACAAATTTAGGTGTAGTATCGGCCCCAGTATTTGATTGGTAATTATTTTATTGATCCAGATTAATGAAAGTTATTATCGACCCCGGTGGGTTTTGAACTCATAACGCATGAGTTATAACTTTATATTGGTCTTGAAGCACTCCGTCGGTTACGACGATGAGGGTTACGGTTGATCCGATCAACGGAACAGCCTGCTCGTGAAATTAACGTGTAAGTGGCATGCACTCCACAGACACGTGTACCCTTAACGTAGTTCTCGGGGATATTCAGCGTGACACAGAGAGTGACAAGGCTGGCCCTTTGAAATACAGGTACAACAGGAAGTAAGAGTGAGAGAAAGTTGTGGTGAAAGAGTACAGCAGGGATCACCACCATCCCTGCCGGAGACTCGTGGAGCTTTAAGTGTTTTCGCTCAATAAACACTCACAACGCCCGGTCTGGGAATCGAAACCGCGATCCTACGACCGCGAGTCCGCTGCCCTAACCACTGGGCCATTGCGCCTCTATATAACTTTATATATATATATATTCGAAGGCGTTTTATTCAACGCTGTATGGTCTCCACCATTCTCGCTTCATTAATTGTTTTAAATTTGAATTAAAAACTTCACCGAAACACTGTTGTCCGACATTGTTCTATAGTTATACTCCATCAACACATACTTCTATTTCTGAATCACTAATGTGTAACAAAACTTCATCCGCTTCGGTCACAGCGACATAAAACCAACCGCTCTTATGCGATGAATTACATGGAAAAGAAAACGCTTGTGTTTCTACTTTAGCTCCGTAAGTATGTTTATATATTTATGTCATTACTACGCGTAGGAAAATAGTTCAAATCGAAACGAGGCGTACGCTTTATGTTTTTGTTGTAACTTTATGCGACTAATGAAACTGCTCTTAACACTCCCGTTTAATTTTTTTTATTCTTTTTTACTACAGACACAGCAGTAGTTAACATTTCTTTCACATCAACGGATCCTTTCGTTTATCTGTTTATTTTTATCTTTTAGTTCTTGATGTTTTGTCGTTGTTATTCTTGTTTTTTCTTTAACTCTGGCTTTACAAACCCATTTCTATTTGCCTTCCACTCCCTCTTGGTTTCAATTTTTTTTTCCATCCTTCACTTTTAACGTCTCTGTTTCACTAGTTCGCTTTTTTTCATTCAGATATATATGTATATCATTTATCTTTTATCTGTTTCAGTCATTAGACTGCGGCCATGCTGGGGCACCAACTTAGGAAAATTATAGTAGAATGAATCGACCCCAGTTCTTACCTTTTTAAAAAACTGGTACTTATTCTATCGGTCTCTTAAGCCGAGCTGTAAGTTATGGGGACATAGACACACTAATACCGGTTGTTAAGCAGTGGTGGAGGACAAAGACACACACACACACACACACACACCACACACACACACACACACACACACACACACACACACACATTCAGTTTCTGCCTACTAAACCCACTCACAAAGATCTGGTCGGCCTGAGGCTATAGTAGAAGACAGTTACTCAAGGTGCCACGCTGTGGGACTGAACCCAGAATTATGTAGTTCGGAAGCAAGCGTCTTACCACGCAGCTACCCCTAGTCTATATATATCTTTTCAGAAACAGTGTATCTCGAAGCACCGAGAGCTATACAGATAATAGCATAGAGATATATTGGGTTCAAAATCCTTTTTGGATAGAAAAAAATCGACAGCTGCCCGTTGGACTCGAACACACATCTCCTGTAGAACACCCCTTGTGTCCATAGGCGATGTGGCTTGGAGTCTCACGGGCAACCTTCGATTTTTTTCTATCCAAAAGTGATTTTCAACACAATAATTTCATGCTATCATTTATAGCTTTAGGTGCTTCGTGATCCAGTGTTCCAAAACAAAACTATTTCACATTGTCGTGAAAGTTTATCAATTTCAATGACATAATAAATGTCGAACGTGAAATAATTGATTAAAAATTACGTTTTCTAAAGTTTGTGCCGGAGCAGTCCTTGACTTTTCCCTTTCGGAAAATACATGATAGTACACATATAAAGTGCTTTCACATTTATTTATGTTTTATATCTAAGATTATATTCTCCAATGTATCTTTCCTTTATAAGAGTGAATTGACGGAAATGTAGCTGCTATCTCTAGCAGTTCCAACGACTGCATAGCGGTTCCCTCGTTGACTTGACAAAGATGTGGAAATATAGTTTATGTTTAGGGAAAATGAAACACCAGAGACTGAAGGAAACAGTAGCATATGGTAGTTGTCGTTACAGAACATGCTATCATGTTGAATATACTACACTGGCTCAGAGTACTAGACTCAACGTGGCTACGTAGCTCACATGTTAATCGCGTCGTTTCAGGTTCGGTCCTACTGTCTAGCACATTTTGGCAAGTGTCTTTTACTATGCCCCCGGGTCGACCAACACCTTTATAAGTGAATTTGGTTTACGGAGACACAAGGGAGCTCGTCGTGTATGTATGTATGCATGTATGTATATGTACGAATGTATATATGAATATGTATGTATATATATATATATATATATATATATATATGTGTGTGTGGGTGTAATATATATGTATGTAATATATATATGCATGTATACGTATGTGTGTATATATAATATATATATATATATATATATATTAATATATATACATATATATGCATGTAATATATATATATATATATATATATATATATATATATATATGTGATTGGAATTGGAAGCACTCCGTCGATTACGACGATGAGGGTTCCGGTTGATCCGAATCAACGGAACAGCCTGCTCGTGAAATTAACGTGTAAGTGGCTGAGCACTCCACAGACACGTGTACCCTTAACGTAGTTCTCGGGGATATTCAGCGTGACACAGAGAGTGACAAGGCCGGCCCTTTGAAATACCGGTACAACAGAAACAGGAAGTAAAAGTGAGAGAAAGTTGTGGTGAAAGAGTACAGCAGGGATCACCACCATCCCTGCCGGAGCCTCGTGGAGCTTTAGGTGTTTTCGCTCAATAAACACTCACAACGCCCGGTCTGGGAATCGAAACCGCGATCCTATGACCGCGAGTCCGCTGCCCTAACCACTGGGCCATTGCGCCTCCACATATATGTATATAATTGCATATATACATATACGTGTTTATATATATATATATATATGCATGTATACTTGTGTGTGTGTATATATATATATGTACACGTATACATATGTGTGTATATATATATATGTGTATATTATATATATATATATATATATATATATATATATATATATACATACATTTCTATGCATGTATACATGTGTGTGAATGTGTTGCGTATATATGCATGTACAAACATGTGTGTGCTGCGTGAAGGTGCGTGGCCTAGTTACGGTTTCGATTCCAGACCCGGGCTGTGAGTTTTGTTGAACAAAACACTTCATTTCACGTTGTTCTGTAATCATTTTGACATCTCACGTACGGTACACTGAGCACCAATAAAGGCAACTTCAATTCGATAGAAGGAATGAAGTAATGTACACCACAATTAATAGATCACTATAAGCCAATCATCCGTGCAGATTGTTCAATAAGACGTTGGAGAGCCTCATCTGTTCTTTACGACAACAGTGTCAATGGCGTATATTGCAATTACGTGCAAGCACACACAAAAAATGTGTTACATTTACTTTTTATATATTTCTCGATGTCAAATATTTTGCAGTGCCATTGTGACTTGGATGGTCATTGATACAGTTCTACAGCAACCATTTAACCGTACGACGAACATTTTGACACTTCCTAAATAAAATAAGAAGTGAATTTAACAGTTTTTGCGTTTTAGGTGGCCAAAATAGCTCTTCCGCGATGTAATTGCTTTAGTTTCAACACATTTTCTCAGATCAAATCACTTGCTATATATATATATGTGTGTGTGTGTGTGTGTGTGTGTGTGTGTGTGTGTGTGTGTGTGTGTGTGTGTGTGTGTGTGTGTGTGTGTGGGTGTGTATGTGTGTGTGTGTACAAGTACATCTTTGGCATGTCGTGACCGAGACGTACGCGCGAGAATAATTATCAAGAAACATGTGAAGAATTTAGAACGGTTCCAACACAAATCAATTTAATGAAGAAATTCGGATTGAAATACCAAAAGAAAGTGAAAATGTAAAAAGCACTTACGAAACTTGCCTCGTTTTGGAATAGGAACTAAACATATACTTGGGGCACAACATCAAATACAACATGAAGCAAACACTATCTCAAGTAAAGCTCATATTCTGGTTAGCATAATAGTAATGAAATGGTGTGTATCATTAGAAATCAGACTGAAGAAATTTTTACTTTTAATAAATCTTTTCTACTCTAGGCACAAGGCCTGAAATTTTTGGGGAAGGAGCTAGTCGATTAGATCGGCCCCAGTACGCAAGTGGTACTTAATATATCGACCGCAAAAGGATGAAAGGCAAAGTCGACCTCGGTGGAATTTGAACTCAGAACGTAGCAGCAGACGAAATACCTATTTCTTTACTGCTCACTAGGGGCTACACACATGGGGGACAAACAAGGACAGACAAACGGATTAAGTCGATTATATCGACCCTAGTGCGTAACTGATACTTAATTTATCGACCCCGAAAGGATGAAAGGCAAAGTCGACCTTGGCGGAATTTGAACTCAGAACGTAGCGGCAGCCGAAATACTGCTAAGCATTTCGCCCGGCGTGCAAACGATTCTGCCAGCTCACCATGCGAATGTATCAAGAATTTTCATTTGAAGTGACTTAACATATATAATAGTTTCAAAATTTTGCCCAAGGACAGCAATTTCGGGGAAGGAGGTAAGTCAATTATATCGACCTAACTGTTTAAGTGGTACTTATTTTATTGATGCCATAAAGATGAAAGGCACAGTCGAACTCGGCGGAATTTGAACTCAGAACATGAATCCAGAAGAGATACCCCAAAAACATTTCGTCCGGTACGGTAGCGATTCGGCCACCTCGTTGCCTAATGAATAATACGTAATGTCTTTTTACTTGTTTCAGTCGTTAGACTTGTGGCCGTGCTGTATACTATAAATTAGCCTTGAGGTTTCTTTCACTTTCATTTTGTGTGCGTATGTGTGTAAACTCATATACGTATAGGAGATTATTGTTATAACTACAAGTGTCACTGCTCCGTTAAAGACTTGCGTGTGCAGTACAGAGAAATTAGCACACGTGAAAATAGTAATGATATTATCAATATAGATTAATCTTGTGAGTTACATATGCACACACACACACACGCGCGCGCGCATAGACATCTACGCGATTTTGCTTTGAACTTTTGTAAGAATACATGTATTTCTCTGAGTGTGTGTATGCGTGCGTATGTATGTATGTATGTATGTATGTAGTATGTATGTATGTATGTATGTATGTATGTATGTATGTATGTATGTATATGCGCGTATTAATAGCTTCTCAACTAGTAACAATGAGATATCAATGACGAAAAAAGACGAAAGAGAAATATCAGAGGTGGGGCTTGAAGTAGGAAGTGGGGTGTGGTTTTTGGTTTGTAGGAGAAGGTCAGGGAACAGTCTTCCTCTCTCTCTCTCTCTCTCATCCTTTAGAAAGCGAAGTTGATAAGATGAAGGCTATCAACGTAGTAAATATATAAATAAGCAAATAGCTAAACAGATATATAAATATATAAATAAATAGAGAAGTGAGATAACGGACTGTTATAGGATCGGGTTATGTTGGCTATCTAACTGAAGAGTCAGTGGAGCGTGTCCGCTGAAAGTTGACGAAGTCACATTAGAAGGAAGCTTGGGAGACTTAGACACGGCTCCGTTTTTTGACAAGGAGGATTTTCGCCGCCACCTATGACAAACTGACAGCATCATGTGAGCCACCAAAGCGGGAGCTAACCTGTCACCCATCCCTTAATCTGGCCCTACTTTCCTTAACCTTCCTAAAGTGGAACTCACACATTTGGTAGTTTTATTTTTTGATTTTGGAAGTGGTTTGCAGTTGTTGTTGTTGCTTAGTTAGAAGACAAAGGACAGCCCCATGACAGAGAAGGATAAATCTCGATTCGTACATAGATTGTTATAGGAAGTAGCAAGACTCGAAAAGGGTTCAAAATGCTGGCAACAGAGTGGACTTTATGAAAGTGTCCTGAGGAACAGGTGGTGTTAAACTGGGCGATGGATTAAAGTTTACCTCCAGCAATAGAAGCGGTTTCTTTGGCAGGTTTCAGACACAAAGCATTTTGTAAGTTAAGAGGAGCTACAGTAGAAAGATTTCTTCGTTCAAAATACTACGCAGTGAGATCGAACTTGGTACCATGTAATTGTAAAAACGAACGTCTAGTTCACACATCCACGCCAGTGCTCAGTGTTAGAGAGAGAGAGAGAGAGAGAGAGAGAGAGAGAGAGAGAGAGAGAGAATCCACACAAGTATTGAATTCTTACTTTATTTAACGATCAGGGAATGGGACGTGATAAGCAAAAATGTGTCCGCTGCAGAATTTGAACTCAGATCATGAAGACCCGGAAAAAAATACTGCGAGAACTTCTATCCGACGATGTAATAACTTAGTCAATTCGCCGGGAAATGGCAGTTATTACTTTTTCTTTCTTAACGTTACAGGTTTATGGCGTTTGAGCGACTGAAAATACAAGACTTCCTCCTGGATGGAATGTCAGCCGATTGCAAAATTAACCCCCATTCCATCCAGCTACTAATTTTTAGTTAAATGGACTGGAACAAGCAAGAAGTGAAGCGCTTTGCCCAAAAAAACCCCAACACACTGCCTGGTTCGAGAATCGAACCTATGATTTAATGACTGTGCGTTCAAACTCTAACGAAGAGTCCAGGCACCTTTACGAAAGGACAATATACTCTGATGTAAACAGAGAAGAAATGGTAGCAAAGATTTTAGTTAACTGTTTAGTTAACCATTCTAAGTTAACCGTTTAGTAAAGATTATCAATGTATCAAACGGGAATAATAATCAGCGCTTCTCAACCATTGGTTTGCAACATTGGCGTAGTTAGTGTGTGTGCGTTGCCCGGGGGCAGCCCTTGTGTTTGCTGCTTCCAAAGGCTCCTATGTACAGCAGACCCAAAAGTGCCGCTCCATAAAGCGTGCCCATAGCGGACCACCCTCCCACTAACTACGCTACTCGGTCGCTATCCAAATTGGGTCTTGGTAAAATCGTTTACTTTTGAAATAATTGTTAAAATGCAAGATGTTCATGAATAAACCATATTGGTTACAATACAACATTTACAGCAAACAAAAACTATCAAATGTTTTAGTGTGTCTTATTGGAATATATGAGAAAACCAGATCGTGGAGGTAAATGATTTACTGAAGTGGGTCGTGAAGGCATACTCTTCGGAATCACCGTACTTGCTGTCTTAGCAACCAAATTTAGGTTAGTGAAAGTCACTGTTGCTATATTAGTTGTTTAGCCTCAGACAGACCTCAACCAGCAGTCCTGTAATCCATTGTTCCTCAACCATTTTTTACCATTTTTTTGATTCCTATTTTACTCAGATGGACCTTTCTAGCCATTCGATGTTTAAAACAAATCATGTGTTTTTATTATTAAATATTATTACGAATTGTATAAAAAAAATGTTAATATATTTTGCGAATTGTAAAAGTATAAGAAATCTATTGAACGTAAATGTTAACAACAAAATCTTTTATGGGCCCCACAAGACCACATATGCTGTGATCGAAGGTGTTCAAGCTGTGTCCATCCTGTTTTTTATTTATTTTTTTCATCAGGTTGTTTGCCTTTTGGACTATATTATTCAATGCAATTTCCATTTCAAGAAAGTAGACTGCAATTTGAGGGAGATTTAGCTGCTGTTTTGTTGTTTCGACTGCCTACGAAGAGCACCACTCTCCGCTGGTGCCATGTTAATATTAAAGTGTTAATATATAAAACGTACTGGAAATTCGCATCTGTTGACTTGTTTTAGTCATTGGACTGCGGCCATATTAGAAAACCGCTTTGAAGGGTTTAGTCGAACAAATACACTCAGTATTATTTCGTATTTCTTTTTTAAAGTCTGGTCGAGCCGCTACGTTACAGGAACATAAAAAAAACAGCACCAGTTGTCAACCGTTCGGGTGGAGACACACATACACACACATATATACGCACTTATATATACGACGGACTTCTACAGTTTCCGTCAAACAAATTCATTCACAAAACATTGGTTGGCCCGGCGTTATAGAAAACAATTTCCTCAAGTGCTGAACAATGGGACGGAACCACTTGGTTGCACTTGGTTGCAAAACAATCCTCTTCACCACGCAGCCATGGTATATAATGAAGTAATGTATTTGTTAACTTTTTAGTAAAAACAGATAGGTACCCTGAAGACACTGTTTGACTTTATCGCTTGTCCTATCTATCTATCTATCTATCTATCTATCTATCTATCTATCTATCTATCTATCTATCTATCTATCTATCTATCTATCTATCTATCTATCTGTCTGTCTGTCTGTCTGTCTGTCTGTCTTAAGAACGGTAATAGTTTCAAAGTTATTCAATTCTGACTCAGCCCAGGATCAAGTGGACCTACGACTAGTGACTTTGCAGCTATTACCTCACTGCCGACATTACTTGAGTATGGTGCACCTACGCTGACATTACTGTATGTCTTTTCCCTTGAAGATGGTAGTGGTGCATGAGTTAAGGGACATTTAGCTGCTATTTCTCGTCGGACGATTGACCACGCAGAGACACTCTCTCATTGAATTGAGTACCAAAGTTCTTTCGCGATTGTCTACAGAAAACCTTTTCACTTCGATGCAGATACAAAATCAACACACCTCACCAAGACTATAGCAGTTACAATGAGTTTTCTGTGTCACGATGATATAAAGTAGCAATTCTATGAAACTTATGGTACGAGACAAGAAAAAAAATACAAAACCGTCCTGTGGTCTGTCAATTGGTGTATACGAACAATTGGTTGTAAACAGACAGTTTCTGTGAGTCTGTGTGTGTGTGTGTGTGTGTGTGTTTAAATATAACATATGCACATACACACATACACACATGCGATGCACACGCACTTTTACAATAAAGTGCACATGAATGGGTCCATTTATGCACTCATTTGTCTACATAATATGTATACAAGTGCATGCAAGCAGAAATAAACGTGACGTGTGTGTGTGTGTGTCTGTGTGTGTATGCGCGCGAGTATGGGTATATATAAATATAAATTTACGTATATAAGTACATTCATATACATACATATATAAGTACATACATATACATACATAAGTACATGCATATAAGTACATACATATATACATATATATATATATATATACATACATACACACACACATATATTTAGGCATTTGTATTTAATAGTGTAATCGTTGTTCACGCACTTCCATAATAGCCCAGACGCACGCGCATGCTCACACACGTACACACACACACACACACACACACGCACGCATACACGCACATCCACGCTGAAGTTAACCGACTTTAAAATAAATATAACATTAGGACTGAACGGTTAAATACACATTAAGTCTCTTAGGAAAACACAAGCACTGCAACACTCGCTCCTCACACACACAAATGTGCTTTAAACGTATACACACACACACATACGCCATAACACACGACCACACACGCACGCAAACACACACAATCACTATCACACGCGGCCATCTACGCACACATTCACACACGAATATATATATATATATAAATACACACATACGCATAGAAGAAGCAAGCGCGTGCGTACACTCTCAGTGGCACACAGTTGTCGAAAGACAGAAACGCATCAGCTTACACAATTAAATAAACATACGTTTAGCACAGATAGAGGAACATTTTCAATGGAATTTCACAGATGTTTTTCACAATAGACTGCCAAGAAAATGGCGACAACATATGTCTTATAATTAATTGTATGTATATTGCTGGTGAAGCTTTTGCTTTTAAGTACAGACTCGGACACAGCCCTGCTGGAAATGTGTGTGTGTGTGTGTGTAGTGTGTGTGTGTGTGTGTGTGTGTGTGTGTGTGTGTGTGTCTGTGTGTGTTTGTATATATATATATATATATATATATATATATACATATATATATGTGTGTGTGTGTATTTATGTATTTATATACACACGTATATGTGTTATATTTGCGTACGTTTGGGTTATTTGTAGGTATAAATATAATCTGTAAGAATTATATGGGTTTGTGAGTACAAGTACTAAGTATGAATGAAAGCATGCGTTCATATGCGCACGCGCATGCGTGTGTGATGGATTTGTTGTTATATTTACTGCTCACTATTCCAAGCTTTCTCTCTCAGTTTTCAGTACGGATGTATTTAGTTTTTCACGAACAAATAAATACATACGCCATTTTTTAATATTAATTTTGAGTGTTTTCTTACACATAAGCAATATCGGGTCGGTTACTTCTGAAAGAAAAAGAGGTTTGATATATAAGGTTTTCATTGTCATCTTTATACATATATAGGCGTAGGAAAGGCTGTGCGGTAAGAAGTTTGCTTCCCAACCACATAGTTCTGGATTCAGTCCCACTGCGTGGCACTCTGGGCAGGTGTCTTCTGCTATAGTCTCGGGCCGACCAAAACCTTGTGAGTGGATTTGAAAGAGGCCCCTCATATATATATATTGAGAAAAATGGTAAGACAACAAAAGAAAGAAAGAGACCTCGATATTATGTAAATAGAGGAATTTATGTGTGTATATATATATATATATATATATATATATAACGGGAAGCTTTATGAAAATAAACAAAAGACGAAGGCAGGTGGAGTTGGCGCTCAGGAATATAAATAAAACAAGTCTTTTACGTTTCGAGCCTACGCTCTTCAACAGATAGATAGATATATATTTGTGTGTGCGCGTTTGTCAACCGATGTCGGTGCGTTTACTTTCCCGTAACTTAGCGCTTCGGCAAAAGAGACCGATAGAATAAGTTCTAGGCTTATACAGAATAAATCTTGGGGTCGATTTGTTCGACTAAACCTAGTGCTTCAGCATGGCCTCAGTAAAAGAATAAAAGAATATGTAAAGTGCGTGCGTGTGTGTGTGTGTGTGTGTGTGGTGTGTGTGTGGTGTGTGTGTGTGTGTGTGTATGTGTGTGTGTGTGTAATTACATATTTAATGCTTCAGCAAAGAAACTTTCGCTAATACTAGTGAATTGGTGAATGCAGGTCTCTTACTAAAATAATGTTAGATCTGTAAAATATAACTATTTTGACTACATTTAACTTTAACTCCTATTAAAGTCATCTTCGTAAAGCCTTGAGCTTTAATTCAAGAATTCTTTCTCTCTCTCTCTCTCTTTCTCTCCAACATACACACGCGCGCACACATTTATTCAGTAAGCGACGAAAACAGTTTCCAAAGCTAACAATTAATGAAACTGAGCAATCAAAAATACAAGTGAAATTGTATCGGGAAGATGGATGCTAAAGGTTCCAAAAGTGGCTCAAAAACATCGTTAAAGAGAATGATTTCTTGCAGTATCAAAACGAGTCTATTATAGTATTTGTGCCGCACAACCGAACGAATGGTATTACCAACTGTGTCTGCTTCACTTCTGGAGCTGAATACGCTTTAATTAGCAAAAAGGATATAAAATTCAGATTTCATATTCGGAATAATTGTTTAAATTTACCATCCAAAGAACCTACAGACACAAATGAAGACAATTCAAATATCATGGACGAGTAAGATGATAATTTATTTTCGAACGCAGAGATGCCGTTAGAACAGTAGAGATTTTGGGTAAATTACCCTTACAAAGCGGAAGAATTTGTCAACAAACGGCTATAGGACTCGAACTCACATCTCTTGAAAAGTCCGGCCAAATGCTTTATCATTAAGCTAAACAGCCCGTCGCCAGATTAATCCGCTTTTTAGACGCTATAAAGCTAAATGTACAACCACGTGTATATAAATACAGTAATCCCTTGCCATATCACGGTTCACATATCACGGTTTATCATTTAAGCTTACGTCGATTCCTCCGTGGTGTTGTTTTGCATTTATAATAAAATAAATATATACAAATTATAAGAATAAAAAAAAAAATAATAAAGTACATTACTGTTTCTATTTCGCGGATTTTCACCTATCGCGTGGGGTTTTGTGACGTAACACCTGTGATAGTCGAAAGATTACTGTACAAACAAACTAACATTTGCTTTTTATAAGTGCTGAAATGTGTATTGTAAGATATAAATAAGATAATTTATTTTCGAACGTTTATAAAAAACAAATGTTAGTTTGTTTATATTTATATACACGTGGTTGTTCATTTAGCTTTATAGCGACTAAAATGCAGATAAATTTGTCGGCGAGCAGTTTAGCTTAATGGTAAAACACTTGGCTGGAGATGTGGGTTCAATTCCAATGGCTGTTTGTTGACAAATTGTCCGCTTTGTAAGCGTAATTTATCCAATACTTCTGCTGATCTAACGGCATCTCTGCGTTCGAAAATAAATGATCTTGTTTGTATCTTACAAAACACATTTCGGCGCTTATAAAAAAACTAATGTTTGTTTGTATTTATATACATGGGCTAGTGTTTCCTTGATGCGTTTCAAATTTCATTTGCTCTGAAAATGAAGAACCACGGTTTGCTCAAGTATATATTTTTGATACATTATGTCAACTGGATCGGAGAAACCAAATACTTAATACGTCGACGAGATACCACAAGACTAGCTTGAATACAACATTACGAGACAACATGCTTGCAGTTATGTTTCAAGATGGCAGCAAAAAACACTTTGATGTCGATACTCATTAGTTTTCAATGGTTATTTCAGAAAAGCATGTTCCTAGATTTGGTATTCGAAGATACAGTAGGCTTACTGCAAGAGAAGTTGCAGAAATTATGCCAGATACTAACTTGAGAACCCTACTGTCTGTGTCACAACACCTGGAGAAGATAACTTTCAAGTGGACTTCTGTACGAAATGCTAAAAATACCATCCGATTCTCTCTCAAATCATATTTCTCGTCTTAAATAAGGATAAACACATTGGATAAAGTAAGTGATTCTCTTTCGATTTTGATAATGAATATTTGGTTTCTTCGATCAGCTGAACTATCTGCTCATTAAGTTAGCGTGTATCTGGTTGAGTATTTCACAGACATGTGCATCCTTAAAGTAATTCTCAAATAAGGCTCAGGATGAGACTGTGTGATAAAGAAGGCCCTTTTGATTGACAGGTGCAATTCAATTGACAGGCCTGCATGCAATTTCTCTGCTCAATTTCACTCACATGTTTGAGCCACATGAAGCTTTGGTAAAAAAATATCACATTGGGAGTGGATTTCGCGATCTCGAAACTGCGAACCGAATTCCTTAACTGTTCTGCCAGTCCTAAATATACTATCCGAAAATATGATAGACTGTCATATACGTCTTAATAACAACAACGACATAAGATCCTGCAACAGTGTATTTATACGAGGCAATGAAAAACCTCGATATAATATCTCGATGAGTTAAATAAAGAATCCAAATTTCCCTCAAAACATGCTCGTTTGATTTTTAACGAAAATAGGTCTGAATGAATGATATAATCCCAGGAGATCGCATAGGTCGGCTTGATAAGAGCCTGACCTAGAGTTAACATCAACAGCAGTAGCTACGTAATTATACACATAATAGTAGTTAATGTTTTTAACACTAGGTCGGTCCTGGTCGAGCCAATCAATGATCAAAAGGTATTCCAGCATTTTCGATGTATTTTGAAGGTATGTAGAATTACATTATTCAATGTATCCCTTTTTTTTTATTGATGGCAAGGTATAATTTGAACATGATTTGGCGGCTATTTCTATCAGGTAGCATGACTATGTAGAGACTCCCTATACTTGAATATCGACAACTTTTGAGTTGTGCATTGCAATATTTCAAGAAGTGCCAGCCTATTTAAAACGTAACTCATTCGAGTAATATATATTTAAAATAAGCTAGTCTGTGGAGTAATAGGCAGAGAGTAGCGCACTTGTGATTTGCTATACTAGCTTTCAGGAGATCTTATATCATTACTCCATGCACATCTTATGGCGGATTATCAGCAGGTAATAGGAACCAGTCCCATACTAGGATGGTTATTTTTATCGGCTCCATAATGATGGAAGGCAAAACGAATCGGTGAACGATTCGAACGGAGAACACAGGATTCCATAAATAAATAAGTGCTATCCTTTTTAAGCGAAACCCTAACAAATCAACCGCTTAGAGATCGATGCAGTTAGTGTTGAATATGAAAATCTGTGTCGACTTTGCCTTTCATCCTTTAGGGGGCCGATAAATTAAGTACCAGTTGCGTACTGGGGTCGATCTAATCGACTGGCCCCCTCCCCCCAAAATTTCGGGCTTTGTGCCTCGAGTAGAAAAGAATATGAATATCTGTATATTAAAATCTGTAGCTCTGCATGTTTTCATATTCTCTGTAATGCCGTATTGAATATTTGCACTGATGTAAAACAAATATTGATTTCAAATTTTGTTACAAGGCCACCAAGTTCAAGGGCGGGGATAGGTCAATTACATCAACTTTTTTTATCGACCTCGAAAGGATGAAAGGCAAAGTCAACCTCGGCGGCATTTGAACCCAGAACGTAAAGACGGATGAAATGCTGTCTTAGCATTTTTCCCGGTGTGCCTAACGATTCTGCTAAGCTCTCTGCCTTACAGATGTGAATAATATTGCGATCTTATTCATCAAAAGTGAAGAGAGTGTGAAAAAAACATATCACCGTAGATATGATAGTGGTTAGATAAAGCTTGGATATGGATTCATTCGTTTATCAATGATTTGTATGGTACACACGTGCACACACACACACACACCCACGTACAACATGAATTATTTCCGCATTTCATGGTAAGCATACATATATACATATACATACGTATATAATGTATTCGCCATGAGCTTAACCCTTTTGAAATATCTCCTATAAATCGCTTTTTGGTGACGCGGTGTCTCTGGAGATACCTTTTTTTCCCTTCTGTATCTTCTATGTAAATTATTATACTGTGTTGACAACTCGATAAGAATGACATACATTTAACTAGATACAAATATTGATAGTTTCACTGCAGCCAGAAGCAGTGCAATGGGAACCAGTGAAGGAGCTCTTGACAACGAAGAGAGGTTCTTGGCAAAAATAGTGCCTTGGTAACCTGGTAGCTAGAGCAGCTCTCAGCTTCCTTGAAATGATATTCAAATATTCCGTATTGCACTCAATATCTTTTATCTTTTCTTTGTTTCATTCATTTGACTGCGGCCATTCTGGGGTACCACCGTGAAAGGTTTTAGTCAAATATATCGACCCCTGGACTTAGCTTCTTTAAACCTAGCACTTATTTTTTTCGGTCTCTTTTGCCAAACTGCTTAGTTACGGGAGATGTAAACACACAAACACCGGTTATCAAGCTGTTGTAAGACACACACACAAACACAATTAATATGAATAGCAGTTTGCAATGTTTCACTAAAAAAGGAGAATTACAAATGTCACTAAATGCGACTAGAGTGTTAAACAGAGTGTTATTGCTAGAAATAAAAGCTAAAGGCTCTAATGCTGTAATTAACACACATGAATGAAAACATATGCACAAACAAGGACCATAATCGTCCGAAAAGTGCTGTTCGTGAATGCTTAATATTGCCGGGCTCGCTTCGCCACTAGTATTTATGTTTTCGCTATCCAAATAATTGGATGATTTAGCGAATCGCTAATGTGTATATGTAAAATTAATATAAACAACACTTTGTAAAGTTTCAGGAAAAAGGAGAATTACAAATGTTACTAAATGCGACTCGGATATTAGTCAAAATCTACATTGCTATAAAGAAGAGTTAAATCGCTCTAATCCTGTACTGAACGCATATGAATGAAAACATACGACGGGTTTCTTTCAGTTTACATCTACCAAATCCCCTCACACGACTTTGGTCAGCTCGAGGCTATAGTAGAAGACATTTGCCTAAGGTGTCACGCAGTGAGACTGAACCCGGAACCACGTGGTTGATAAGCAAGCTACTTACCACACAGCCACAGTGGGCTTAAATACGGAGCCATGTGGTTGGGAAGCAAGCTTCTTACCACTCAGCTACGCCTGCACCTATATATATATATGTTCGTGTGTGTGTGTGTGTGTGTGGTGTGTGTGTGTGTGTGGTTGCGCGTGCTTGTGCGTTTAACCACTAATTAATACACGCAACCACGTAATTTATCATAAGAACCAAATACACCGTTGCTTGAAGACGGTGAAAACGCTATTAAAGTCTCATACAACTGAGCACAACATGCATTTCGCCTGGCCTCGAGCTTATAGTTAGAATATATTAATAATAACAACAGAATGAGAAACCACCTCATCAACACAAAACTACAAACTAGTAAACCACAGAACATACCTTATGCAACCAATGTGATAAACTAATTTCAATGTAAACATGAAGGTTCTAAAATTAACGACTCACACTGTTACATCGAACACACAAGCGCGACACTTTCTTGTCGGTTGGTCAAACAGATGCAGCATGGAGCTACCGCAGCTCATTATAGTACAGTTTATAATAATTATAGTACAGTTTATACTAATTATATTGGAAATATAATTAGTTAGAAGATCATTGAAAGTGCAAGAATTTTATTGAGAATTCCACAAAAATGAAAGAATATATAGGGGTTGGCTTTACTAAAAGTAAAATACAAAGTACAGACAGTTACATAGATATACTTTTCTACTCTAGGCACAAGGCCTGACTTTTTTTGGAGAGGGGGCCAGTCGATTAGGTCGACCCCAGTACGAAACTAGTAGTTAATTTATCAACCCTGAAAGGATGAATGGCAAGATCGACCTCGGCGGTATTTGAACTCAGAACATAAAGACAGACGAAATACCTATTTCTTTATTACCCACAAGGGGCTAAACACAGAGGGGACAAACAAGGACAGACATAGGCATTAAGTCGGTTACATCGACCCCAATGCGTAACTGGTACTTAATTTATCGACCCCGAAAGGATGAAAGGCAAAGTCGACCTCGGCGGAATTTGAACTCACAACGTAACGCAGACGAAATACCGCTAAAGATTTCGCCCGGCGTGCTAACCTTTCTGCTCACCGCCTTTTTACATAGATATAGCATGTATGAAATACACCAAGAAACCTATCAGTACTTAATCATTACATTATTTTCACAAACCGGCGTGTATGATTTTATCAATTGCGGTAGTGTTCTCATAATCTTTTAGAACGCGTGAATAACAAAGTTATAATTACTATCACTCCGATGGTGAAACCAGGAATGTCCTGGACCGTTATTAAACAAATACATTTAGGAGCGCTATTTTGACAAAATAAATGTAGAGGACATACGAAATATCCCAAATGAAAAAAAGAAAAAATTACAGCCGAACACTGCTTGACTATAAGAAAAGCTATCCCCTTCTTGTACACAACCCAGATGCACATCCTTGTGTCATTTTATACACTGTCTGTCTTCCTTACACATACATTATTTATATATGTTCAGTGTAAATAAAAGAATTTGAAATAAATGAAAACGAAATTATACAAAAATAAGGATCTTATCCTAATACTTTTACTGTTTAATGCATGACAACTTGGGCAATTGTCTTCTTCTATAGCCTGGAACTAACCGAAGCCTTGTAAGTGGATTTGGTAGACGAAAACCGAAAGAAGCCTGTCATCTCTCTCTAATAAACGGCAGTTTGTCTGTGTGTGTTTCTGTGTCTGTTTTCTCGTACCCTCACCCTGACACGGCTTTCAACCGATTCTGATGAAACTTGACACACACATAGCCAATGTCATAATTCAAAACTAACGCAGCGAAAATTTTGAAAAGTTCCCCCAGTCTGAAAAAAATCGATAAATTCGACATGGGGTCGAGAATCAGAAACCCAAACTACAGGGGACGCAACTCCACTTTTTTAACTCTCAAAAAAATTTACCATAATTTTTTTTCCATTTTTTTGCTATTTTTGGCTATAACTCTCTAAAAATGCTTTATAGTTATTTCCATTACAAACCTGAGCAACGCCGGGCGACACTGCTAGTGTATGATATATGTATGTATATTATGTGTAGGTCTTTCTGTCAGTGTATCTGCCTCTACTACCGCTTGAAAACCGATGTTGGTATGTTCGCATCTCCGTAACATAGCGGTTCGGCAAAATAGGCCGAAAGAGTAAGTATCAGGCTTAAAAAATAAGTACTGAAGTCGATTCATTCGACTAAAAATTCAAGGCAGCACCATGGAATGGCTGCAGTCTAATGACTGAAACAAGTAAAAGATAAAATTATCAATACAGTACTTTGTTAACGCACCGTTTATAATAATAAAAACCTATGGCATTTTGATTAGGAAACTGACAACGTATTGATTGGAGATTCATCTTTGCACTGGTACGGTTGTAGGCGTCGTTGTCAAAACACACACAGCCGGAATAAATGTAAATGTACTTCTTCTAAATCTGGCATATATTCTATCTCTCTCTTTTTGTCGAACCGCTGTTACAGAGATGTAAACAAACACCTGTTGTCTAGCGGAGCGGTGACACAGACATACACACACATATATGTACATTTATACTCGTGTATGTGTGTATAACCGAGTAAGGTCACTTCCTAGATTCAATTAAGTCCCTGCTAACGTTCCGGGAGCCCCAAAAGTTCTCTGTGTGAATTTGTTTAGAGTAGACGAAGTGTTTCGCAGCACTGAATCCACTTTTCAGCGCAATCATCCATAAACCAAATCCTGCACTTCAGGCATTTATTTTTCGTACGTGTTTATCTTCTCCTAGGTGGAGGCGCGTGGCTTAGTGGTTAGGCTGTTGGACTGATGATCGTAAGATTGTGGTTTCGATTCCTGGACCGGGCTACGAGTTGTTGTTCTTGAGCAAAACATTCCATTTCACGTTGCTCCAGTCCACTCAGCTGGCAAAAATGAGTGATCCTGTGACGGACGGGCGTCCAGTCCGGGTGGGAGATGTATACGCCATGGTAACCAGGGAACCGGCCCTATGCGTCTATATGACGCGGGAAGGAACTTTACTTTCTTTTTCTACCTTTTCCTAGAAGCAAGTTCTAACTAGAACTAGAAGTCATTGACTCCCATTAATTCACATGCTAGCTAACCCATTACTGGAACCGTAACAGGTGCTAGTAGTCCGGTTTAGGATGACCTGGAAACAATTGTGGATCCTCAAAAACCTTAGAATTCCCGAACCAGAGCTCCACTACTGGATGCAG
The DNA here is from genome assembly GCF_006345805.1 of Octopus sinensis. Classification (NCBI taxonomy): domain Eukaryota; kingdom Metazoa; phylum Mollusca; class Cephalopoda; order Octopoda; family Octopodidae; genus Octopus; species Octopus sinensis. The sequence continues at coordinate 157,243,904 of NC_042997.1, forward strand.
TTGAAAGTCATACCCGTCTACAAAGAAACTGACCGGCTTGGAAGTGACGTAGAGGACACCCAAGATACTGCGCGGTGGGACTGAACCCGAACTCACACGGTTGTAAGCGAATTTATTAACCACACAGCTATGCCTGCGAATGATGTGTGTTTGTATGTGTGTGTAAGTATGTGTGTAATATATGTGCGCGAATGTATACACACACACACACACACACACACACATACATATTTATATATATATATATATATATATATATATATATATATATATATTATATATATACACCCACCCACATATACATATGTATATGCGTATAATATATGTATAGGTATATATTAATATGAACAAGCATTAACGTGTAATATATATGTCTATATGTATATATGTATATGTATATGCAGATATGTGTATACAAGTATGTGTGCATATATATATATATATATATAATATATATATATATATATTATATATATATATATATAGATATATATGTGTGTGTGTGTATACATGCATATATGTGTGTGGGGGATGTACGCGCAAGTACATATATAACATGCAATGTATGATACACACCGTTTTAATATAGTCGATTTAATACTTCCCACCAAAATATTTGTTATAATTATCAGTATAAACTTTTAAGTAATTAATTCTTAGCGCTTGTTGAAATAAATATATCATGTTTCCCTTCACTTATAGCATATATCATCTTAATGTATACATTACTACCCAAATATATCTCATAATATATTAATGTCGCGAATATATCTCACACCCTATAATATGTCTTATAACCTATGACTACACTCTATATCGTATCATCGTCTCACTATACATTACGTTGTACAAATATATCTGATATACTCTAAATATATCACATACATTGTGTGTGTGTATACATATGTGTGTGTTTGTGTGTGAGAGAGTTTATGTGTGTGGTGTGCCGACTTAATATGTTATATTTCATGCACATTGATTATATATTAAAAAAAAGGGAAGATATTTTGTATCATGCTACTGTGTATTACTTCTTCTAATCCGACATAATCAAGAATGAGTTTGATATTAATTTTTTTCCACTTTGATCTGTGTGTGTGTGCGTAATAGTGTGCGTGTATCATATATATTCGTATTCATATGTACACACGCACGAATATATCTATTTGTGTGCGTGTAAGTGTGTGTGAGAGAGAGAGAGAGAGAGGGAAAGAGGGAGAAAGAGAGAGAGGGAGTGTGCGTGTGTTTGTATATATATGTGTCTATGTATGTACGCATGTGTGTACGATTGTAGGTATATATATATATATATTATATATATACCTACAATCATACACACATACGTACATACATAGACATATATATATGCATGCGAGCTCTCACGTGTGTGTCTACACACATATACATATGTATACGTGTTTACGTTTATATAATGCGTGTATGTATGCACATAAATAAATATATATACTTAAATATTTTAATGCTCATAAATACAGACACAGATTTTTATAAGTATATTTAAACATATATATTCATATCGAAGGAGCGATAGCTCTTGGAAGAGTCATTATGAAGAAATTCTGCCTCCCACAACCTCTTTTACTTTTTTTACCACAAGAACTAAGAAATCGAGTATCGTTATTATTATTATTATTATTATTATTATTATTATTATTATTATTATTATTATTATTATTATTAAAGACAGCGAGCTGGCAGAACCGTTAGCACGCCGGGCGAAATGCTTAGCGGTATTTCGTCTGCCGCTACGTTCTGAGTTCAAATTCCGCCAAGGTCGACTTTGCCTTTCATCCTTTCAGGGTCGATTAAATAAGTACCAGTTACGCACTGGTGTCAATATAATCGACTTAATCCGTTTGTCAGTCCTTGTTTGTCCCTTCTGTGGTTAGCCCCGCGTGGGTAGCAAAGAAATAGGTATTTCATCTGGAGCTATGTTCTGAGTTCAGATTCCCCGACGTCGACTTCGCCTTTCGTTCCTTTGGGGGGGTCGGTCAATGAAATGAGCACCGATTGCTTACTGAGGTCGATGTAATCGACTAGCTACCTTACCTTATCCCCCAAAATTCCAGGCTTTTCGTCTATAGTAGAAATGATTAATGAAATCGGTGAACTAGAAATGATTAATGAAGGCGGTTAGAACAGTCGAAAAAATTGAGTGGTATTTTTTTCCAACTCATTACATATTGAGTTCAAACTCCGCCACGGTCAAATTTGCCTTTCATCCTTTCACATCCTTCCAGGGTCGATAAAATAAAGTATCCGTCAAGTATTGAAGTCGATGTAATTGACTAACACCACTCTTGCTAAGAATTGCTGGCGTTGTGTCAAAATATAGAAGCCAATATCATTAGGAATAAGGGGAGGAGTAGGAAGAGATTAATTCTGTATTGCAGAAACAAATTTAATCGACTTTTCACACTTTCCTTGCCTAGTCAATTGTCTATCTTCATCGTTGTTCTATGCTAAAACCTAACAAGATATGAAGTTCCGATATACTTCTGAAGGACTTGCTACATAGTAAAACAAACAAGCTATTACACGTGACAGTACATAATACATAACATTATGACATTACATGATCAGCCATGTAAATCCTTCATGTTGTTGTTTTAATCCCGGGTCAACTCTGATAGAGCTAAGATGAAAGGCGTTCCAGCTATAACAATCCTATCTTTTATACATATATACTCTCTTTCTTCAAGTATATGTTACAGTGTGTAAGGTGTTTTCGTAAAT
>NC_042997.1:157254160-157257333 GCF_006345805.1 Octopus sinensis
ATACAATATATATATATATATATATATAGATATATGTATATATGTATATGTATATATGCACGCACTATACTGTACATACACATACCGTATTCTTCGGCATGCAAGTTGACGTAGGAGATAATGTTAACATGTGGTGTAAAATTCAATCGTTGTCACTACCCATCCAAATCCTGTTGTATTTCACGTGGAATTTTTTGTGCTCCAAAGCCATCCTTGTGTATAAGTCGATCTATCTTCTTTTGACTGGAAATTTTGGTTTCAATAATTTAGCATTTTTCGACGGAAAATACGTCGCGCGCGCTCGGACACAGACACACATCGCACTCCCCTCTCTCTCTTTCCGTTTCCTATCATTATCACTGAAAAGTCATTTTTCAGTTATAGCTACGCTTCATAGCCACACGGACATGCCGCCGCTTGCCGATCCATCCTCTCGTCACTCCCTCCCTCAATTCATATGTCTATCTTTCCTACCATTTATGTATCCATCCATCCATCCATCCATCCACCCATCCATCCGTCCATCCACCCATCCACTCATGTTTCCATACCTTTCGCCCTTTACTTGTCTCAGTCATTATACTGCAGCCAACATGGAGTACCGCCTTTGAGAAGTTTGGTCGAACGAATCAACCTCAGGTGAAGGCATGTGACTTTGTGATTAGGTTGTTGGATTCATGATCGCAAGGTTATGGTTTCGATTCCTGGACCAGGCGACGTTTTGTGTTCTCGAGCAAAACACTTCATTTCATGCTGCAAAAATCCTGCGACGGACCGGCGTCTCGTTCAAGTGGGGAATATATATGGCAAGGAAACCGAGAAACTAGCCCTTATCAGTCGGTATGCCTCGAGAATGAAATAAAAAAAAAGTCTACCCCATTACTTTTTGGCTTTTTTTAAAGATCAGGTACTTATTTCCATTGGACTGCTTTATCGAACCACTAAGTTACAAAGACGGAAACACACCAACACCTGTAGTCAGGCGGTAGTGGGTGACAAATACACACACAACACACACACACGATAGGCTTCTATCAATTTCCGTCTACCAAATCCACTCAGAAGGATTTGGTCTGCCTGCGGCTATAGTAGAAGGCACTTGCCCAAGATGACATGGGACTGAAACCGGAAACATGTGGTTATGAAGCAAGCGTCTTACCACGCAGCCACCCCTGCACCTACACACACACACACACACACACACACACACACACACACACACCATGTTCCTTTTAGTTTTTGTTTAACTGTAATTCCACACTAATTGAGAAGATCTATGTTCAAAGGCATCCTAATAGGTATCACCGCGTCTATTATTCAAACTTACTGTATTTAGGTTTTATATTATCTAATACATTTTTGTCTACTTTCTTTTTATAGCCAATAGGATATGATTTAATAGAGATAAAGCTGCTATTTGTAGCATGTCGAGTGAACATGTGAAGGCACCCTGTTTAGCTTGTTTGTTGTACATATAATAATAAAAAAAATTAATAAACAACAAAAATAATTATATTAGAATAAACGAGATGTACAGCACATCTGTAGATCATTTTATATTATAATGGTTTTGTCAGGCGAGGAAGGGCAGCATATATGCCAGACCCTTTCGGCAGAGAGGGTAGGGATGAAGATGATATAAGTATTCAGTTGTTGTTGATGATATTGTAGTAGTTGTTATTTAGTCAAAAATCAGCCGTTACCGAAGAAACGTATTTATCAAAGACATACCAATTGTGATCTTCCCTCCTTTTATACAGACGTTATGTGTTTCCAACTACATTAACCAATTATCTAACGCGCCTATTTCTTAAGACTGTGGAGTATGAATTACTGGAAGATTTGGCAATAATGTTAAAGGTTACTTTTTTGGTACAGGAGTTGCTACTATAACCAACAGACCAAGAAGACATCGAGTTAGCTGCAGCCCAGTAACCTTGCCCAAAACCTTGTAACGGAGTGGAGACGACCGCTAATGGCACCCAAGTACAAGATAAAATAGAGGGTAGAGTATTTTGTAACCCTATCACGGGTTCAGTTCAGCTAGTGGGTTACATAAATTCATGTCCTCGATTTCACTTCAAAAGGATGCTTTCCTACTCACGGTTAGAGTAGAGAACACTTGTCCAAGCTTAGAGAAACCGAACCAGGAAATGAAGAATTGCGAAGCACCTACATCTCCCCTCGTCTCTCTCTCTCTCTCTCTCTCACTCACACACACGCACACGCGCGCACGGAAGTTCGCACGCACGTGTACGTATCTGTGTATGACATGCATCTAAAAACTCGCAGAAGTTAATGCACAAAGTATAGTGTGAGAAAGTGCATGTACAATGTTTGTGTGTGTGTGTGCGTATATATATATATATATATATATATTTACATATATATGTATATAAGCATACACACGTGTATGTGAATGCATATATGCATATATGCACGTACATATTTGTATATATAAGCATCTTTTTCTATTCCTGAGCGTTATACTAATACATCTGTTTGTTTTGTACACCACCTGTCTTCGTCTTTTGTTTTTTTCATAAACTCTCCCCATATATATGTATGTGTGTATGTGTGCGCGCGTGTGTATATAGATGTATATGTATTTATATATAGACATGTATATATATCATATACGTGTACATACACACAGACACATATATTACACACACACACACACATTAATATGTTTAAGCAGCTAATGGTAAAATTGAACACAAAAGTATTTGCTACCTAATTGTGTGTTTAAAAGATGTGCGTATAAAAACACTCCCACATACAAACACGTATGTTATATATATATATATATATAATATATATATATATATATATATATAGATATATATATATAATATATTGTTGAAATTTATAGAAAACAAAAGACGGAAACCGGTGTATGAACAACAAGCCAGTATATTAATTTGACGCTCAGGAAAATGAAAAAGTCTTTTATGTTTCGAGTCTACCCTCTTCAACAAAGAGGAATAAGGGAAAATAAACAGAGAGAATGAAAAAAACTTGTAGATTTCAGCGGTCCGTGGGTGGGTGTGGGCGGGTGCCCCAGCATGGCGACAGCCTTAGGGCTGAAACGTATAAACAAAAAAAAGGATGTGTATGTGTGTGAGAATGTGTGTGCGTGCATTTGTGTGTGTGTGTGTGTTGTGTGTGTG
>NC_042997.1:157257433-157289933 GCF_006345805.1 Octopus sinensis
TCGCTGAGCAACATGCGATGAAGTGTTGCGCCCAAGAACATAACTCACCAATCTAGGAATTGAACCCACATTGCCGCAACATTGAGTGTGACATCCTAAACACTACTCTTTTACTCTTTTACTCTTTTACTTGTTTCAGTCATTTGACTGTGGCCATGCTGGAGCACCGCCTTTAGTCGAGCAAATCAACCCCAGGACTTATTCTATCGGTCTTTTGTCTAGTACTTAAGCCTAGTACTTATTCTATCGGTCTTTTGCCGAACCGCTACGTTACGGAAACGTAAACACACCAGCATCGGTTGTCAAGCGATGTTGGGGGGACAAACACAGACACACAAACATACACACACACATACATACATATATACACATATATACGACGGGCTTCTTTCAGTTTCTGTCTATCAAATCCACTCACAAGGCTTTGGTCAGCCCGTGGCTATAGTAGAATACACTTGCCCAAGGTGGCACTTAGTGGGACTGGACACGGAACCATGTGGTTGGTAAGCAAGCTACTTACCACACAGCCACTCCTACACCTGGCAATAATAATATGCAATAATAATAATAAATGTTTATTTTCTTTAGTAAAATTTCAGTTTAGTACCTACGTGATGTTGTAGAACTGAGCATCGAAATTAAACAAGGATGATTTTCTATGCGCTTGAGAAAGTATTCTCCACCACGCCATAGCAGCCTACCGGCAAACTACACAGTGTTTATATACGTTAAGTATATGTAATTGATAATATCTATTACATTAGCGCTTCCTCTATTCGTATTTGAATGTATGCCTCTATTTCATATTTGGATCTATGTATGTATATATATATGTACACACACACACACACACACGCAAGCACACGCACAGACATACACACACACACACACATCTACATACACAGTGCGTGCACTTTTATTATATTGTCTCGCTTGCTAAATAGTTTTCTGAAATTTATTCTCTCTCAACTCTAAGTATTTTTTTAAAATATAGGTTATATTGACATCTAATATGATTCTTTTGTTTCCTCTCATTCAACCAGCGCTCGTTATGATTCTTAGGCTTTCGCTGAATATTTAAAATATTTCTAAAATAGCGAACACAAAATTTACTATATTATAAACATTTATCATAATCAACCGATCATTGAAAATGACGCAAAACACACACACACATATACATACAAGCACACACGCACTCACACGGCACACACTCACACCAGCATCGGTTGTCAAGCGATGTTGGGGGGACAAACACAGGCACACAAACATACACACACACACACACATATATATATATATATATATACGACGGTCTTCTTTCAGTTTCCGTCTACCAAATCCACTCGCAAGGCTTTGGTCGGCCCGAGACTATAGTTGAAGACACTTGCCCAAGATGCCACGCTGTGGGACTGAACCCGGAACCATGTGGCTGGTAAGCAAGCTACTTACCACACAGCCACTCCTGCGTCTCTCTCTCTCCCTCTCTCTCCTCTCTCTCTCTCTCTCTCTATATATATATATATATATATATATATATATATATTTACGTGTATATATTTAGGTATATATATACGTGTGCGCGTATGTGAGTCTTTTTCCGAATGTATGTGTGTGTGTGTGTATGTGTGTGTGTGTGTGTGTGCGTCCTTTGTGTGTGTGTGTGTGGTGTGTGTGTGTGTGTGTGTGTGTGTGTGTGCGTCCTTTGTGTGGTATATGAATTGCTACTGAGAAAGCTACAGAAAATCAACGTCATATATTTTGAACAGAAAGGGAGTAAGTGAAAATATATGGAAACAGAAATAAAAGAAAAGAAAAAAAAAAAAAGGAAAATAAGGCTGAAATATAGAAACTATGTACGTGTTGTTATGTTATGATGGATAAGAGAAAGAAAAGGGAGAGAGAAACAAATGAAAGAAAGAAATGGAATGGTGATTAATTTATGATTACACAAACATATTAATACAATTCCATACATGAGTTCGTATCCACACACACACACACACACACACAGATACACACACGCGCACACACAAATACACACATACATATATTCATACATGTATATGAAAATAGAAAATCGAAGGTGAGATAATAGAAAAAGTTAGGAAACAGGGAATGTCTTAAATAACATTAGGGGATACGGGAAGCAAGATAATGCAACTGTCCCTCGGAATCCTTTAGTGCCTGCCACATAGATAACTAGGTATAATGGATTGGTTCCAGTCAACAACAGAAGTTTGGCGTGTCAGATGAGGAATTCGCGTCAATTTCGTGGTATAACTCCATAAAACTGAAGCATGGTAAAAATGGGGAGTTAGCATATTGGCCAACATAGTTAACAGTAGTCTAGATCAGCAGTTACTAGATCCACGGGAGATGAGATGACATGGGATGAAATGTGCTTTGGTGCTACGTGGTGATGTATAGTTAGAGAAACCTCACCGCGGGTAAGCAGGAGTCTGTTTCACCTCCTGTCTCTAGGTTGAAAATATGCTTGCATGCCTATTGCTCTCTCTGTGTCTGTCTGTCTGTCTGTCTGTCTGTCTGTCTGTCTGTCTCTGTCTCTCTCTCTCACTCTCTTTCTCTTTCTCTCGATTTCATCTTTATATATATTATATATCTAACGTTTACTTGTTTCAGTCAATAGACCGCGGCTATCCTACGGAGCCACCTTGAAAGGTTTTAGTCGAGGAAATCTACCTCAAGACTTATTCTTTGTAAGCCTAGTACTTATGCTATCGGTTACTTTTGCCGAATCTCTAAGTTACGGGTACGTAAACTCACCAACATCAGTTGTCAAGAACACAACTCATAAAGACACAGACACATGAATATATACATATACATATATATATATATATGTATATATGTATATGTACACACACACACACACACACACACACACACACACACACACCCACACACACATATATATATATATATATATATATATATATAAATTAAGGAGATGTACTTGCATAGCAAGTGATTTGATTTGAGATCGTGTGCTGGAACGAAAACAATTGCAGCGTGGAATGTGTTTGTAAATCATTTAAGAAACACACAAAAGCCGTTCGATTCACTTCAACATTTAAGTTTAATTTGTCAAAATATTTTCGTCGCTTTAAGACCGCGACCTGTTCACTGACAAAAATCCGAATTTTGTCAGTGAACAGGTGAACATATATAATTATGAACAACTAGCTGAGGTACCCGGTAAGAAATTACCGTTTATAAGATGTCTGTTAATAGGCATGACACATCTTTCGTCAAATTTCGGCATTTTTCAAAAAATTAAAATCTATATTGACGAAAAAAATTAGCAGAGTCTGGTAGCGAACCCGTGTCGTCGTCATTTTTGTGCATGTGCGTAATATGACGAAATTTTACGCTTTGGGGCAGATTTCCTCAAATTGATGACGGCTAGTGAGCAAAATGCCTAAATTTTGCTTGAGAAATAAAATGCTCTTACCCGATTAAAACCTGAAACGCTGGGGAACTAAAACAATGAATTGAAATAATAAGTTTTAGCAAATCAAAACAATTCGCATTGAAATGAAGAATTAGCAAATGCTAAATAGATGACCGTTAATTAGCTGTCTCTTTATGCCCATGAAACAATTTTCGTCAAATTTCAGCATTTTTCGCCGAATTGATGTCAAGATGGCTAATGCGAAAAATGCCGAAATTTTACGATTTTTGAAAAATCGATGCTGATTGAAAATCGATTTTAAAAAAAATTCCAAGTGCATAAGTGACCGCTTGGGTATAAGGACCCCCTACCATCACGTGTCAAGTTTCATCAAGGTCTGTTGGATAGCCTCGGAGGAGTTAAAGTAACAAAATCACAAATATACAAACTTGCCATTAATTATTATAGATATCGAACGCACATAAACATGGTATGTTTTTTGCAAGTTCGGGGGCAGGTTGCGATTTATAGGCGTAAGAGAATACATTCACATCGATTCGCCTGGTTTTAAAGCACCTGGAATCATAGACAAGCAAGATAACTCGCATCAGGCCCCTTGATGTGTGTGTGTATCTATATCAATCTATCTATTCATCTCTCTCTCTCTCTCTCTCTCTCTCTCTCTGCTGTGTGGTAAGGAGTGGCTGTGTGGTAAGTAGTTTGCATACCAACCACATGGTTCCGGGTTCAGTCCCACGGCGTGGCACCTTCGGCAAGTGTCTTCTACTATAGCCTTGGACTGACCAAACCCTTGTGAGCGGATTTGGTAGACGGAAACTGAAAGAAGCCCATCATATATATGTGTATATATATATATATATGTTTGTGTGTTTGTGCGTCAGTGTTTGTCCTCCAAACATCGCTTGACAACCGATGCTGGTTTGTTTACGTCCCCGTAACTTAAGAGATCGATAGAATAAGTACTAGGCTTACAAAGAATAAGTCCTGGGGTCGATTTGCTCGACTAAAGGCGGTGCTCCAGCATGGCCGCAATCAAATGACTAAAACAACTAATGAGTATACATACACATGTGTATATGTAGGCGTAGCTGTGTGGTAGAAGTTTACCTCCCAAACACTTAGTTCCAGGTGTAGTCCCGCGGTGTTGCATCTTGGGCGAGTGTTTTCTGCTATAGCTCTGGACCGACCAAAACCCTGAAAGAAGTATGTATGTTTGTGTGTGTGTGTGTGTACTTCTGTAAATTCCAGTTATTGTGCCGATATGGTAAACGGCATGGGGCATATTTAGCCATGGGAACAACGTTAGCATTACATCTAGACTTGGTGTTTACTATGCGAATCTTCCTGGAAGAGTCTAATGGAATTTCAGCTGAGAAATAGGCGGCCATCAGATATTTGCTAATGTTTCTGAGAACTCAACGGCCTGGAGTGATTGATATTTAATCCTATTTTAAGCACATCATTGCCTACCCACTTTCTTTACTTGTTTCTTTCTTTCTTTCTTTCTTAATTTAGCTAAATTTACATGTTCGCTTATGACCGTCAGCACTATTAACTAAGTCTACATTACCTCGTCTGAAGAGGTCCACCACCCCCAGCACCAAAACCATCCCCACCACAACCATCACTACCACCACCACCACCATCACCACAATCACGCATACCACCACAACAACAATCACTACCAGAACTACCACCGCCACCACCACTACCACCATCACCACCACCACACCACACCACACCACCCACCACTTATAATTTTTGAAATCTGGTAAAATCACTGGCAATGATGACGATGATGATTATGATGATGACGATGATGATGAGGAAGACGATGATGAGGAGGACGATGATGATGAGGAAGACGAGGAGGATGAGGATGGGGGTAGTAATGATGGTAGCAACAATGTAGTTCTTCATGACAATGTTGAAGACGGTGATGATGATAATAACGACGACGACGATAACAACGACGAAGATGATGATGACGATGATGATGATAATGATGATGATGATGACGACGACGACAACGATAATGACGACGACTACGATGACGTCTACGACGACGGCGAGGTCTGAAAGATATCTTTTGGCTAACGAGATGTATCTTATGTCAAATGCAGGGCCGTTAGTTACCAGCTGTCATTAAGTTGCGATAATAGGTGGCGCCACCAAACGACCATTTTTTTTGTTTCTTTCATGTTTTTTAAGGGGTAGACGTTGATATGTGAAATGATGAAGTTGCGAGTCCAGACACGAAGTGAAGCACTATGTAAGATACATAATGGTTAAAAAAAAACAAACAAAAAGAAACAACTACATAGAAACCCACAATAACAAAACACGCATGCATCAATCAAATCTGCCTTATCTCTTTCGCCATCAATCTAGACTCCGTTTTGTCTTATTTTATTCTGTTTTATTAAAAATAAGTTTTCTTCGCCCAATGTTTCTGACCCTTCAGATGTAACCTTGTAGTGAAATTTTGACTTGTAAGTCTGACTTCACTTATTTGCTTGGTGAAAGAAAGCGATGTAGAAGAACGTGAAGTCGAAAGTACAGCCATTACATACAGACGTTGCGTTTTGTCTGTTGGACTGTTGGCCGCTCTCATCTGAAGATTTGGCACGGAGACAAGTGCTGCTCATTTCTTTCTTTCTTTCTTTATTTATTCCAGAAGATATATTGCAGCATGATGTCGAGGCTTTCGATTTGAGTTTTTTTTTACGAAAGTAAGAATGTGTGTGTATGTATCTATGTATGTACGTACATATATGTATATATATATATATATATATATATATATATATTTAATGAAATGGATAAATGAATTACTTGTTCCGGATATTCAAAATTTAACCGATACCTGTGTAGCAAAAATCACACCAGAAAAGGACACGGTTGAGGTTACGACCATGGGGTTTCGCCTTGAAACATGTGTAGAAAATAATAAAAAGGAATTTTGTAGAATCTTCATTCGGCTCCATTTCTTCCCTTCACTATATATATATATGTATATATATGTATATGTATATATATGTATATATATATATATAATATATATATATATATATATAATATATTATATATATATATATATAATATATATATATATATATAATATATATATTATATATATAATATATATATATATATATATATATATATATATTATATATATATATATATATACGAGGGGTGTATGAAAAGATTTGAGCCTTGAAGTCTTGTACCTTCATCAGAAGACTTCTACCATGTTTTATATATATATTTTTGAGGCTCAAGACTTTTCATACACCCCTCGTATATATTTACTAGCTGAAGAGCTCGTCGTTGCCAGGCAATTTCTACAATAGAATGTCTTATATAAATTTCTGTTTATTCCATGTTAGACCATGCCTTCCCCGACAGATAGGCCTCTTGATTAGGACAGATTTGTGCAACTTTTCGCCAAATTACTTTGTTGCGGATATTTTTTCCTTTTTAAATTATTTACATGTCTGTTCGACCGTTTCACATGACTTAATTGATTAAAATTTCAGAAATTCTTACAACTCTGGTCGTCGTACTCAATACTTGTCGCTTGCATAACGCTGTTCTCGCCGTCCCTTAGATAAGTCACCCTCACTCTGATACTGCTTCTCCCTCCGACTAATACATTTTGCACCCTTCTTATTTTATCATATAATTCGCCCAACCCCACTGTGGGGAACATGATAGGTTTTTATTGAAATCCAATTAGCCTATTATTGAACTGGATGTTAGTGTAAAATGTATGCAAAGTTTTGTGAATATTGGTTTGCTGGTTTAGGCAGTAAGATGGTAAAAGACAAAGCTTGCCATTTATATTATTATTATTATTATTATTATTATTATTATTATTATTATTTAAAATGGTTTGATTTTGATCCATGCGAAACTGTTAAGTCGAACAGTTTGAATTATCATTCAAACTGTTTTAAATGATAATCCATGTAACTCCTGCTGAACAAGTTCAGTGCCCTTTCCTATCGTTTCTCCACTCATTTATATATATATATATATTATATATATATATATATATATATATATATATCAAATGAAACAGAGAAATACAATTGACATATACATTTATTAACATTATAAATATAATATAATTATACTATAAAAATATATAATTTGATATAAAAAATAATTAAAACAAATATATATCCTACAATTCATTTCCATTCATAGCCCCTCGTGAATTTATTAAAAAAATCCACATTTATATGAATTTTTGAGTCTATTTCATGATTTAGCAGTCCTTGCATAACATTTTTGTCTATTTTTTAGACAAATATTACCCTGACGAGATTCATATACATAAATGTAATTTTTTTTATAATATACTAGTGGATATGAATCGAAACAAATTGTAAGATATACATTTGTCTTAATTATTTGCCATATCATATCATATTATATTATATCTTTTTATTGTATAATTATAATATATTATAATGTTAATAAATTTATATTATATCAATTGTATTTCTCTATTTGATTTAAAATCATACCATTTGCACGTCTGATTTTTTACTCTATTATATTATGGTATTTAACTGCAGAACCAGTGAAAATTGTGTGTTTTCCATCCCTTAGAAGGAAATTATTTATTCCTTAGATTGAATACTACTACTACTACTACTACTACTACTACTACTACTACTACTACTACTACTATAATAATAATAATAATAATAATAATAACAATAATAATAATAATAATAATAATAATAATAATAATAATGATTATGATAATAATAATAACGATGATGATGATATAATAAAAATAATAATAATAATAATAATAATAATAATAATGATTATGATAATAATAATAATAATGATTATGATAATAATAATAATAATAATATAATAATAAAATAATAATAATAATATAATAATAAATAATAATAATAATAATAATAATAGTAGTAATAATAATAACAACAACAAAAATAATAGTAATGATAATAATAATAATAATATAATAATAATAATAATAATAATAATAATAATAATAATATATGTATATAACAAAGTAAACTACCGCACGAGTGAAATTATATAGGAAGGAGGGTTTGAAAATGCAGAGGTGTTTTGAATATGTTTATTGACTTGACCGGTTTCAATTTTTTAAAAAGAGATTTTCAAAAGTAAAATGTAAGGCTTTGTGTAACCTTTGTTGTGTTAAAAAATGGTTATCATAAATATAATAAAATACAGAGATACAGTCTTTGACAATGATAAGAAAATGTTTTTTCTTTGAGTGTGTGCGTGTCATTTTTCACTGGAGAACGGGCGTACTGTGTTCGTGAATATGTGTACGTATGTATGTATATATGAGTGTGTGTGTGAGGGGTCGTGTTGTATTTGCATGTTCGTGAGTGTATCTGTGTATTTGTGGGTGTGTTTGTGTGAGTGTGTCTTGTAATTGTCAAGGCAGTATGTATGTGTGCATGTAGTGTTTATGTATGTGTGTATGTGTGTGTATGTGAGTGTTAGGTGTGATTCGTGTTGCATTTTTAATATAACAAATATGTTGTGCCTGTTGTCCATCAGGTTTAGTGGCAGTTTGTTTTTGTTGCTGTTTAACTTTATATTAGACCTGATGACCTATAGACATATGATTGAAGGTATTCCAGTCACGACCATCCCATTTATTTTCAGTTATAATATACCATCTTTGACTACATTATCTAATGTATCTCTTTTTAAGGTGGTAGTGTGTGATTTCTGGATATTGTTTTTAGTGGCTCAAGCGAACATTCAGAGACTCTTACTTAAGCGCTGTTTTTATTTAGCTTATGGTAGAATTCAACGTGTACAAAAGTACAGTGAGAAACCCACCTATAATGTATTAAATAGTTTGAGAAATATCTCATTTCTTAGATATAGGTGGCAGTGAACAGCAAATATATCCCAAGCAACTATATATTTAAGTATATATAGATAACAAGGGGAATTACACTATAACTAAAAGGTGCTTCAACTGCTTCCAGCGATGGTTTAAAATCTCCAGTGAACCAACGAAGAAAATGTAGATATTTCTTGCATTATTATTATTATTTAACACATGCCCCACCGGCTTTAAACATACACAATCTGTTCTTTTATGATTCTTGCGTGATTTGTGAACAACCAATCAAAGTGATAATTAAAAGGAAAGCCTACAGCTTCGTTTTTTGTGAGCAAGGTAGTGTCGCAGAGCGAGATATATTCGTACTTGCTTGCATAACAAAAATTACTTATTCCTTACCGGCGTGACTGTGTGATAAGAAGCTTGCTTCTCAACTAGGTGGTTCTGTGATTCTTTTGGCAAGTGTCTTCTACAATAGCCTCGAGTCGACCAAAGCCTTGTGAGAGCATTAACAGTGTTTGTTCCAGTGCTGTAGTGTGCAAGTAATTCATGAATCAAACTATCTGGTAAGAATGCACTGTTAACGTAACTCGGTCTAACTGGTTTATTTATAAAATTTGCGTATCTCGGAGATCAGGTAGTCAATTCAGGTCGACCCACTACCTCACCGCATCGAGAGGTCAGAACCCGATAGTGTGGAAATGTAATTAGAATGTGGCAGGAAAAAATCGCGAGACGGATACCAAACCGAACATATATATATATATATATATATAGGGTTACCCGTGCATCTCGAGCATCAGTAGTAAGTGTAAGGCAATGGACAAGATGTTATAGCTAAAGCTCAAAGAAGACTACCCCAGTTTAAGAGCATGGTTTAAACTAAATGAAGACGATGACGATGCGTGACAACTTCTTTGTACTGAAATACTCTGCTACTATGGTTTTAACAACAGGGCATATGAATGGAAAAAAGTGCACAACTTATTCTACCAGACTGAGGGATACTGAAATGTTACATCTTCGCCTGTTTCCACTACATGATCAAGCTATCAGAAGTTTAAAAAATTTGCAAACTGTAAATGATAAAGTATTTGTAGCATTTCAAGAAACAGCAGATAAACACAATTTGCTTCCTAATGATAAGAGTGGATGAGATGCCTAGAAGAAACTGCAGGTGTTGATATGCCATCTCTGTTGAGGAAATCTATGCAGCTATGTGTGAATTTAACATGCCAAATGATCTGTAAAACGGTATCAACAAGCATGAAAATGCAGGCATTGAAAACTTTCAGCGAATGTACTGGAGAGAGATTTCTATTAGAATATCTCCCGTAAGGAGTTAGATATGGCATTCTTTTACATTTTCCCGTTCCAATTGGTAATTATGCTTATCAAATATGTTGGGAAAATAATCCCGGGCTGAAGAGATTAAATATTCTTAATTGCCGGTAGAATAATTATTGAGAAAAGCGTCTGTGTCATCGATAATGGCGAAACAAGAGTTTTTCTTTTTAAATGAATCTGGTGAAATTCATACTCAAGCAGGGCCACGGTTCTTCCATTGGTTCCAACTAGAATAGCCGCTGATTCTCTTAAGGAAGAGTGGTTTGTGCAAAGTAGTTTTAAATTTGTAGTAGGAACATCAATGTCATCAATGAGAATATCATGTCATGGTCTATAGCATATTTATGATGTATTTCGATGTCGGAGAACAAGAATTTAATTATTGAATATTGAGAATTAGTTATAGGGTTTTAGTTAACAATGCTGGGCTTCAGGATGACAATTTCTATACCATCAGGAATTATTGCCAATTAAGATAATATAGACCTAATTTACAGAAATTCAGCCAACAGTTGCAATGATGAGCGAATTGCTGAGTTATTCATAAAACATATACATCCTATAAAACAGGGGGACACCGTCACTCAGCAACGACATTCTGCCGCTCACACAGGGTGTACCTAAAGAATATAAAAGTAATGATTCTGTTCCTTTTGACGATGATGATCAGGCTCAAGATATTCTGGTGAGAATTTTAAACAAAACCCATCTGGAATGTTTGCTTGTATTTTGAAAGTGAAAGCGATGTCAACACGTAAAGTAAATTCACGAAACGACTTACTAAATGGTACTGGGATGCTCTTTAAAGAAATTCTCACTCGCTTTATTCATGCTGAAATATTAACAGGCAGCATTGTAGGCTATGCTGATCGGGTAACTTTAAAGCTTGGTCTGCTGCCATCTAAAAATCGGCAACACCACACACACACACACACACATGCACACACACACACACACACACACACACACGCACGCACACACACACACACAGACACACACACACACATGCGCGCACGCACGCACACAGACACACACACACACACATACACACACACACACATACACACACACATACACATACACACAAAAGAACAGTAATTGTCTATGTTGTACATGGCATTGGCCACATGTTTTTTTTAAGGGCTATGTATCTGTTATTTCTAGCAGATTGCTCGACCGTGCAAAGGCTTTCTTTCATTTGGGGAACACAGGTCGAGACTGATCATGACATTAACTATATCTGATAATGAAAATATTATCAAACACAAATTAGTAACAGAATATCTTATCAAGTCAAACGGTTAGGAAAGCGGGCAGTTGGAAACGGTAGATATTCAGAAATTGCAGACTTAGCTTTTCGCTCTATAACTGAGATTTTCGTATCGCATGAGTTCCTGTCTAATTGGAATAAACTAAGTTTAGCAGAATCTTGACATTTATCTTTTGTCAATCAAACGTGCAGTTCAAAGTTCAGACGATTTTCAGTTCCTTTAGAAAAACTGTATTTCGAGAATTTTTTTTGTCGTATTTACGGCAGCACACTTAATACGAATTTTGTTGTCTAGGGAGATTTTCCCAACCATTTAAAGCTGCTACAAGCGATTAACACGAAGAGATTTATTATTTAAACAGGTATGGCGGTATGGTTAAGAAATTCAGCTTGCATGCATGTCGTTTCAAGTTCGGTTCCACTGTGTAGCATCTTGGTCAGGTGCAAAAGACCATCGTATGTCTAGCTATTTATCTACCTATCACTGTCAGTTTGTCTGTCTCTATGTATGCCTGTCTGTCCGTCTGTCTGTCTATCTATCTATCTATCTATCTATCTATCTATCTATCTATCTATCTATTTCTCTATATATAAACAAACTTTTGAAAGAGTTGAATATGTTGGTATTTTATAAATAAGGAAGTAAATTTCGAACGCAGTAAAACTGTAAGAACAGCGGAGAAAGACTGGGTATTTACCCTCATAAACCAGATAAAGTTGCTAGCAGTAGGTTCGCCTGCTGGTAACTTGTTTTTTCTCTGCTGTTCTTACAGCTTTACTGCGTCCGAAATTACATTCTTAATTGTAATATACAGGGGTTGGACAAAAAAATGGAAACACCTAGCGTCATAGTATCGTTGATTTTTAAATATTTATAAAGACGTCAAAAGCTTGTTTATTTTTATGTTTTTTGATTTATTATTAGTGTTGCTTGATATGTTTTACTAAAATTACTGTTTCTTTTCAGATATCTTCAGAGAAATGTAATTAATATTCATTAAAAAGACAGATCTAACGGTCTCTCAAAGTGGCCAAATTGTTGGTGCTCTTATGGCAGGCGCTAGCGTAACGAAAACAGCCAAAATGTTTGGTGTATCAACAAGTACTGTCACGAAAGTAATGACAGCCTTTGAGAATGAAGGGAAAAATCTCCTCGTCGAAAGAAAACTCAGGAAGAAAACCAAAACTTTCAGATAGGGACCATCGGACTCTTACGCGAATTGTTAGAAAGGATCACAAAAGTACAGCTCCCAAAATTACTGCAGAGCTTAATGACCTCATCGAGAACCTAGTGTCCACAAAAACTGTTCGCCGGAGTTGCACAAAGCCGGATTTCACGGGAGGACTGCAATCAGAAAACCACTACTTTCAAAAACAAACGTTGGAAAACGTTTAGAGTGGAGTAAAAACCTATAGAATTGAGCTCTAGAACAGTGGAAGAATGTTATTTTCTCGGACGAATCATCCTTTACCTTATTTCTGACCACCGGGTGAGTATACGTGTAGAGACAGCCAAAAGAAGCATTTGACCCAGACTGCCTTATTCCAACAATTAAACATGGAGGAGGATCTGAGATCTGGGAAAGTGGCTATATCTTGGAAATCCGCCGGCCCAATGGTTTCTCTTCATGGCAGAATTATTAATCAAGACTATTTAAGCATTTTATCTGATCTAATTCATTCTGTGTTACCGAACTGTTTCCAGGGGAAAAATACAATCTTTCAGGATGATAATGCACCAATTCACACAGCTATAGTTGTTACTGAATGGCACGAGGAAAATTCTAGTGTAGTTGAATATCGTATCTGGCCACCACAGTCCCCAGATGTGAATATTATTGAACATTTATGGTGCATTTTATAAAAACAAGTAAGGATTCGATATCCTCCAACATCATCACTACAAGAACTGGAGACCTTTTTAGATGGAGAGTGGACAAAGATTCCTTTGGAAACAATTCAAACTTTGTACGAGTCCATACCTTGTAGAATTCAATCTGTAATTACTGCCAAACGCGGTCCTACTCCATATTAAAATAAATTTGTTTGAAATTTTAAGGTGTTTCCATTATTTTGTCCAAACCCTATACATATATGTATATATATATATATATGTGTGCGTGTGGATGTGTATCTATGGTTCCGGGTTCAGTCCCACTGCGTGGCACCTTGGACAAGTGTTTTCTACTATAGCTGCGGATCGACCACTGCCTTGTGATTGGATTTGGCAGGTTGAAACTGAAGGAAGCCTGTCGTATATATGTATGTATATATTAAAGTGTGTTTGTATTTGTCTCCCTGCCATCGCTTAACAACCGATGCTAGTGTGTTTATGTCCCCGTAACTTAGCGGTTCGGCAAAAAGACACCGTTAGAATAAGTGCTAGTCTTATAAAAAAGAGTCCTGGGGTGGATTACTTCGACTAAAACCCTTTAGAGCGGTGCTCCAGCACGGCCGCAGTCAAGTGACTGAAGCAAGTAAAAGAATAAAAGTGTATACACGGGGTTTGTCCAAAAGTCACCTGACAGTAAATCAAAACCCATTTAATTCCAAGATTAAAACAAAAAGTTATTAGACTTCGTTAATAAATAGACAAATGTCGGAAAAAAGAAAACGGTGATTTTAACTCATAGCATTCAATTATTAAACATTCATAATTGGAATGAATAAATAAAATTGAATATAAAGTGTTTATGGAATATTGATTTTCTGCCTGTTGACTTGTGGCCAATATTGACTTTTGGCCTGTTGACTTTTGTATATAACATAATATATAAATATTTGGTAGGGACACCGTATTTTGTTTTGTAACCACAACATATTTCTAAGAATTAAATATTAACGCCTTATAAGTCAACAGTGTGTCCCATATGTATTAGCAGTACTATTCAATCACGTTTTATAGTTATTTCTACAGATTTTCTATGGAAAGTAGAGCCAGTACTATAAGCTGCGACGTTTTGCATGTGAATACGTCTATGTAAATTATGCGATCGAAGATTGTTGCTGGTCGGTAAAATCTGTTGAGATATTATGGCTACCGATAAATTGTCACATATTATATTTACAGATAAATTCCTCTATTTACATAATATCGAGGTTTCTTTCATTCTTTTGTTGTCTTACCATTTCTATCAATATATATATTATATATATATATATAATATATATATATATATATATATATCTATATATATATATATATACGTATGGATGTAAGTATGTACATATTCGTATGTATATATGTATGTATGTATATATATATATATATATATATATATATATATATATATATATGCATGTATTCATACTTATATGTACATACTTACATCCATACGTATATTATATATATATATATATATATATATATATATATATATATATATCTATATATATATATATATATATATGCATATGTGAGCACTGAAACGTGTACAACAAAAAAGCACGAAGTACAAGTACATGGAATAAGAACTATTTTTTCGAACAACAGGCTTAGCAGCCCTTCCTGCTTCTTTTCACTGTCCTGTTTGTGTTACCAATTTTGACCCTCGGCAAAATCCCAAATTTTATTTCATTTGCTTTGCGGGAGCAACTGTTTTATCGAAAGCGTATAATGTTGTTAAATGCTAGAAATACGAGAGTAGAAAAACAGCCAACAACTGATGAAGAGTTGTTTGTCTTGTTTTCCATTATTTGTGTCCTTTGCTGTTCGAAAAAATTGGTTATATCCATGTATTTTTTTGTTGTACACGTTTCATGACGTCGTGTGCTCACATGTATATATATATATATATATATAATCTATCTATCTATCTACACACACACATATATATATCTTGCGTCGGAAAAGGCGGTGTGAAGTATAACACACAACCAAAGATCAGGCTCTCTTTAGAGGGTTACAAGCTCCACTCCAATATTCAGTATGCAACAATATTCAGTATGCAAATACTGTTGCATTTAGAAAAGGCTGGCGTGCGGAATACAAGAGGAGTAGTAGCAGTAATTACATACAAAAAATAGGTATGGTATCCTTCAACTTGTAGAACTTATACGAGGGTTTGTCGAAAAATTCCTGGCTTTGGGTAAAAGAAAACACAGTAGGATCAGCTACTAATGATTTTATTCAACATATTCTCCTTCCAGGTTCACACGCTTATTGCAGCGATCCTTTAGCTTTTCTAAGCTCTGTAAAGGAACTTGGGAGGTTGTTCTCACCACAACCAGGCCTTTCGCGATACCCTTAAAACTTGGAACTTTTTAGCACCCCTTCATATATTTAAGCGAGGGAGAGAATGAGAAAAAGAGAGGGAGAGAAAGAAAAAGAACGGCAGTACAGTAATCCTTCGACACTCACGGGTGTTAGGTTCCAAATCCCACTGCGATAGGTGAAGATCTGCGAGGTAGAAACAGTATTGTACTATATTTTTCTTTTTATTATTTTTATAATTTGTATATATTTATTTTATCGTAAATGGAAAACAACACCACAGAGGAATCGACGTAAGCTTAAATAATAAACCGCAATAGACGAACTGCGATATGTGAACCACGATATGGCGAGGGATTACCGTATAGCAGTATGGTTAAGGAATTCCTTTTGTAAAGAAGAGGTTCTGGGTTCGATCTCACTGCGCAGCATCTTAGTCGGATGTCATCATCGGTAGCCTCGGATTGATTAATATCATGCCAGTGAAAGTGGGTTGGTGGAAACTGTACGGAAGCTCATCGAAAAGACTGTAATTTTAATTTCAGAAAAGTACTGCCTTATCACTCATTGTGTCACGTTGATTCTAGCTGCGAATTATGTTTGTCCTCTCTGCGTTTAGCCCCTTGTGGGTAGTAAAGAAATAGGTATAATTCCTTTTTGCTAGCTGAGTGGACTGGAGCGTCATGAAATAAAGTGTCTTGCTCAGGGACGCAATACGCCGCCGAGAATCGAATTCAAGATCCTCAACCAAACACCCTAGCCACTAACTCCCACGCCTCCAGAAACAAGACATAAAGGTATTTAATAAAAGATTATAGAAGTGACGAACGAAATCATGTGACGTTGCTTTTCTGATAGCCTTTGCTCATGTAGCTGAAGCAAGTAAACCCCAATCACGAAATCTGTGCTAGAGATCATTTGATGGGCCACGGCACTCGACAAATATTATTACTCTCACTATAAATATTACTATTCTATGTTTTGATTATAAATTTAAATCTATTTAACAACAAAAAGAATTTTTGTTTCTAAAGAAAAAAATCTTATTGGCTTCTATCATCTGAACGCGAATATCAACTGTTTTATGTACATTTATGACTCGATTAAAAGGACTTGTATCTGCTACATAAAACTTCGTTGTTTGAATTTACATATTAATAAAAGTATAAATTCAAATGTTAAATTTTTATTTAACTCGACGTTTAATACATATGTTTGCAGTCAATAGAAAGTGATGTTAATTAAGAGAGAATGACCCAACGAATTCTGCAATGTTTGACAAGCGTACCAAAGAACTTCGGAACTTGTTTTCCTTCTTTTCTGACTCTTGCAAAACGTACTATTTCTCTTCTCTATTTCTTTCATGCCTTTTTCTCACTTCATATCGCTCTTTGAACACACACACACACACACACCACACACACACACACACGCACGCAAAGATACACATATACACACGCATAGAGGAGCGAACAAATTGTACACAAATAAGCATTTATACACGTGAACTCATAAATACATACGTAGACACAAACGTCCGTACACACGTAGGAAGACTGTACAAAAGAAACTCATATATACACACTGAAAGTTTGCACGAAAATGTTGGAAAACTGACTGCACTAATCTACATTACAAACTATAGTGGGGTAAAAGAGTTGCAAGCTTAGGGTCGTAAGAAAGCAATAACTATAATAGGTTCTCAGCTATTGCAGTCTGGCGGCTATAGTAAGATGGAGTTTCAATAGAGAGATTTTTATTATTGGAATATTCACGGGTGGAAGGCGGCAAGCTGGCAGAACCGTTAGCACGCCGGGCGAAATGCGTAGCCGTATTTCGTCTGCCGTCACGTTCTGAGTTCAAATTCTGCCGAGGTTGATTTTGCCTTTCATCCTTTCGGGGTCGATAAATAAAGTAACAGTTACGCACTGGGGTCGATATAATCGACTTAATCCGTTTGTCTGTCCTCTCTGTGTTTAGCACCTTGTGGGCAGTCAAGAAATACGTATTTCGTTTGCCGTTACGTTCTGAGTTCAAATTCCGCCGAGGTCGACTTTGCCTTTCATCCTTTCGGGGTCGATAAATAAAGTAACAGTTACGCACTGGGGTCGATATAATTGACTTAATCTGTTTGTCTGTCCTTGTTTGTCCCCTCTATGCTTAGACCCTTGTGGGTAATAAAGAAACAGGTATATTCACAGGTGTAGTAGTTTAGAAATGAGGCATTGAGCTTTGCTTTCAATCATTTTGTTTTGAGTTATGAATCTTGTTGCAAAGATTGAATCTTATTGTAAAGACTGAATTTTCGAATTTTTACCACATCCTTAATAATACCATCCATTAATGCCTCCTCGCCTACTTTTGCTATATGTATAAATATGCGCAAGTGCATTGTATCTTCAAAAGAAACCAGCAAAGAAACAAACAATTTACTGTACTGTTCATTGACTAGAAATAAAAAAACAACAACCTTGTAATAGGCAAGCAAAAAAAAAAAAAAAAAACAAATACATTCTATGCATATATTTCGTCATTCTTAATTCTTTATTTCCTTAATTTTAAATTAAAGCTCTTAATTCTACCAAATATTATGGTTATCTCCCCTGTAAAAACTGTAAGCTAGGATATTCCACGTATTTTTGCTAGAATTATTAATATTGTGTTGTTGCTGTTTTGCTTCAGTTCAGGTTTGATAGAAGAGAGGTGTTCGAACCTGGAAAATTCCATCGTTTTTCACATCGTTTTTCCTTTAGTGGTTGTTCATTGTTTTGATGAAAATTGTTCATTGCTTGAAAAATATTGTTGAAGTTTAATAAAATTTTATATGTACTTAATACATGAAGTGTCATTGTCGGGGCCCCACGGCCTAAGGGAGAGCTTTTAGGCTAGTATATATGTATATATATATATATATATATATATATATATAGTTAATCCAAACATGAAAACACAAAGAGAAAACACAACAACGAGAGGAAGTGGTACAGTATAGTGTTAATGGACGCTCAGGAAAGGAAAGAAAGAAGGGGATTTAACGTTTCGAACGGACTCTTCGTCAGAAACATAGGAAGAGAAATATCCAGGAAGGGATGACGGAGGAAAAAGTCGCCAACGATACACATGCGGTCACATTTTGAATGCGTGTGTGTATATATTATATATGCATATATATATAATATATATATGTATGTATTATGTATGTATGTATATATATATATATATATATATATATATATAATATAATATATATATATATATATATATATATATATACATATATAATATATATATATATATATATATATATATATATATATATATATATACCATATACTTTATTTTAAGCAGCAGAAAATTCAACAAAATCTGTTACTCTGAGTTTCTCGTTGCCGTTCATCAGACAGTTTTTGCTAGAATGGAACTTATATATTAATTCAATCTATACTCTTACAAACGCTACACCTTTAAAAGAAAATGGACTTGTTTGATTGGCCCTTTAGAAAAAACGGTCAATCTTCGAGCGATAAACAAAAAGGTCAAAAATATATGTATATATAATAAAAAAACTTATAAAATTATAAAATCCGAGGAAAAACCGAGGAAAAAACCTATTGCCGTTAATGAAGACAGTGCAAATTAATGCATAGAAATTAAACCTGTTATAAATACTGCAATACATATTTATATTAAAATCTACATATATATATCAACATACACAAAAGGATGCGCGTAAACGCCATACATACATATACAGACGTATGAATATGAATCTAAATATACACATAAAAGCATGTGTACATATATTCACGCAAACCGTCTCGCACGCAAGCTAAAATTCATCTATGTAGCAATTCTCATATACTGAGCAAGGAGGGGGAACGAAAGAAAGGGAAAGAGAGAAAAAGGAACGAAGGAGGGGTGGGGAAAAACTTGTAACGATGTTATTGGCATCTATAGAGACCAGTATACATACACAAGTTTGAATGGATACATATACATACCGTCGTGTATATGTGTGCTTAAGCACAAGCATACTTTCACTTACACATACACAGATACGCATGCTTACAAATACATATGCTTTGCTATACACATACTTATATAAACATTCTAATTTTGACATTACTTTTTTTAAAAAAACATTGCTTTTAAAAAAATGGGTGCATTAATAAAAATATATACGAAAGACATATAAAATAAAATATAACATCCTATTTTGGGTCATTTATAAATAATCAAGGTAATATAAATAATCAAGGTAATCCTATGCAATACAATAACATGAAAACAAAGTTTGTAGGTTTTTCCTAATATATATGTAGAAACATAAGACTTTGCTACGGATTAATATCCGCGTAGCTTGGAACAGAATCAAAATCCGTCGTAGCGCTCAAAAGTCAAAATCAAAATCAAAATCAAAAATACAAAATATATACTCTATCCATATGGTATATTTATATTCGACATTTTAAATTTAGCCGCGTGCCTACATAAGTTCATTAACTCACTTCTTTGATTCAAAGAATTATTGTCTTGAATAAGATGTGCATTTTTCCTAATAGGCAAAGTCTGCACTTGAAATTATATTTGTAAGCTCCATGCCTGTATGGTGCCGCCCTGTCCAGAATGCTCCATGTCACGTTGAAGGTGGGGCTTCCTTTTCTTTTAGTTCCCAGACATATTTTGCTAGGCTGGTTTTCTTCCTATTCTCTGGGTATTTAAAAGAATTTTTATGAGAATAAAATCTTGTTTTAAATGAATTTTCTGAAGCCCCTTTGTATGTCTTGTATTCCGATGAGCCTTCCACTTGCACCTTGGCTCTATAAACTACTCCTTTCACTAGACATTTCCCTTCTAACGGACAGGAGCTTTCGTTTTTGAAATTACATTTCTTAATGGGCTCGGCACCATGTCTAATCTCAATTAGCTTCCTATTATGTTGGCTAATGTAAGAGGCGAAATTTCTGCAACAAGAATAGCTAACCTTCAGGGTTCTTCTATTAAATATTCTGTAGAATTTATGACCCTGCTTAAAATGCTTAGAGACTAATCTCAAAAATTCCTTACCTATACTAGTCTTTACGGCCAAATTGAAAGCCGGGTTGAACCACAAAACTTTCCTGGTCCTAGTTCTTCGTGCAGCATTATTATTAGCATTAAGCTGGTTGAACTGGATCTTCTCCGAGAATCCACTATTCTTTAATGCGCTATCGTAATAATTCTTTGAATCAAAGAAGTGAGTTAATGAACTTATGTAGGCACGCGGCTAAATTTAAAATGTCGAATATAAATATACCATATGGATAGAGTATATATTTTGTATTTTTGATTTTTGATTTTGATTTTGACTTTTGAGTGCTACGACGGATTTTGATTCTGTTTCCAAGCTACGCGGATATTAATCCGTATAGCAAAGTCTTATGTTTCTACATATATATTAGGAAAAACCTACAAACTTTGTTTTCATGTTATTGTATTGCATAGGATTACCTTGATTATTTATATTACCTTGATTATTTATAAATGACCCAAAATAGGATGTTATATTTTATTTTATATGTCTTTCGTATATATTTTTATTAATGCACCCATTTTTTTTTAAAAGCAATGTTTTTTTAAAAAAAAGTAATGTTGTCAAAATTAGAATGTTTATATAAGTATGTGTATAGCAAAGCATATGTATTTGTAAGCATGCGTATCTGTGTATGTGTAAGTGAAAGTATGCCTGTGCTTAAGCACACATATACACGACGGTATGTATATGTATCCATTCAAACTTGTGTATGTATACTGGTCTCTATAGATGCCAATAACATCGTTACAAGTTTTTTCCCCACCCCTCCTTCGTTCCTTTTTCTCTCTTTCCCTTTCTTTCGTTTCCCCTCCTTGCTCAGTATATGAGAATTGCTACATAGATGAATTTTAGCTTGCGTGCGAGACGGTTTGCGTGAATATATGTACACATGCTTTTATGTGTATATTTAGATTTATATTCATACGTCTGTATATGTATGTATGGCGTTTACGCGCATCCTTTTGTGTATGTTGATATATATATGTAGATTTTAATATAAATATGTATTGCAGTATTTATAACAGGTTTAATTTCTATGCATTAATTTGCACTGTCTTCATTAACGGCAATAGGTTTTTTCCTCGGTTTTTTCCTCGGATTTTATAATTTTTATAAGTTTTTTTATATATATATACATATATTTTTGACCTTTTTGTTTATCGCTCGAAGATTGACCGTTTTTTCTAAAGGGCCAATCAAACAAGTCCATTTCTTTTTAAAGGTGTAGCGTTTGTAAGAGTATAGATTGAATTAATATACAAGTTCCATTCTAGCAAAAACTGTCTGATGAACGGCAACGAGAAACTCAGAGTAACAGATTTTGTTGAATTTTCTGCTGCTTAAAATAAAGCATATTACTCTACCACTGGTATTTGAGTACTCTTTTTTCCACCTTGTTTCACATTTATGTGTTTACTCCGGTGTATATATATATATATATATACATCTATATATATACATACACACACACACACACATATATATATATATATATATATATATATATATATATAATGTATGTATGTGTGTGTATCGGTCGGCTTTTAAGCTAGTATGTGTGTGTGTGTGTGTGTGTGTGTGTGTGTGTGTGTGTGTGGTGTGTGCGTGTCTGTGTTATTAAAACTTGCCTAGACCTACGTTTCCAATCACAAGAAACTATTAATAACTCGTATCTTTATACTGTGTAAATTAAATACTACAGACGCGTGGGCACGCGCACACACATGCACACATACCACATTTAAACATACGCACATTTAAACATACTTATTTTCTGCTGTTTATTTCAACATGCATTTTGATAAAACATATATACTGTCTTATTAATATCTTAGTCGGCTTCAACTGTCAACGTATTGGTGTAAATCTCATAGATTATTACTTTAGAGGTGTAGTGGTGATATCAGAAATATTTTCACACAGATATATACACATATCCGTACTAAGATACAGTCTTATCTATCTATCTATCTATCAATCTATCTATCTATCTATCTATCTATCTATCTATCTATCTATCTATCTATCTATCTATCTATCTATCTATCTATCTATCTATCTATCTATCTATCTATCTATCTGTCTGTCTGTCTCTGTCTGTCTGTTTATCCGTCTTTCTGTCCGTCGGTATGTCTGTATGGGCGAATGGCTGGCTACTTATATGTATAAATATTTACAATCATACACTTATATACATACAGTTATATGGAACAAAAGCACTATATACATGCATACAGGTATTTATAAATATATACGTATGTATTATATATATATATATTATATATATATATATATATATATATATATATATATATATATATATATATATATATATACACACACACAACACGTTTTGGGATCACCAATATTTTATTATCTCCCATTCTTTTTACCTCTCCTGTCAAACCTTTTTTCCCAACCACTCGCCATGCTTGATCGCTAAATCATGTTTTTTTTTATTCGCTCTGTGTTTATTTTCTCTTATTCCTTTCTGTTGAAAGATCGAGGCGTAAAATACTTTCTCACTTTCCCGAGCGTTAAACTAATACACCTACTTGTTGTTCATACACCTATCTTCGTTTTTTGTTTTTCCGTAGATTTCAACTTTATATATATGTATGTATTTTAGGCGTTTTAGTCTTTGGACTGAAGCTTTGCTGGGGTTCCGTCTTGTGGGGTTTAGCAGTTGGTAGGAATAGAGTTTCTAAAATAGATAGAAAGATTCGAACGATTGCTTCTGTCCAATTGTAGAACGTGTCTGCATTATTTCACGTCCTCTCGAAGTTTCGAAATTAAAATGACGCCATATATATATATCCTTTAAAAAAGAGAACAGAAGAAGCTACATCTCCTTGCGATGGATGCGTGAATGTAATTTGAGTCCAGGTATGGATTTTGCTATGAGTTCACAATGGGAACACTGATGATTTTGATTTTGCCTGGGATTGGGCAAATGTGTCTGCTGATTGCAGGATATAATTATTTTATTGAAATGTTTTAATCTTACGTAATGGATGTATTTCCTATTATATATCACATAAATCTGAAACGTTCGTATTAAATGATTTCAAAAGACCACTGTTTGGTTTAAATTCATTATTGTAACTTACATATATGTGTGTATATGTGTATCTGTGCGAGTGCGTGAGCGAATGTGTGTGTGTGTGTGTATGTGTTTGTGTACATATGTAAGTATTGATATGCGTGTATTTATGTATGTGTAGTCTTGTGGACTTCCGTATTGCAGAAAAACACTACTGTTAACTAGAATCAGAATATAATCAATATTGGCTTGCGGAGTGAGAGGGTAAACTAACGAGTGATCCGTATATCAAACTTAGTTCTAATTTATGCTTGGGAATTGTTTAATTTCATTTACTGCACTAATAGTTTTATAAATATCTGAAAACCTTATCTCTTCTTGCCTTGTGCCAATGTAAGACATCAGATATTGAATAGTAGTTCAGGTTAAATTATCTTTTAATCCTCCAGTGTCGATAAAATAAGTAGCAATTATAATCCAGGGGAATCAAGCAGCGATAATACAGCTCCCTATCTATCTTACTTATCCCCACATAATTCTGCGAGAATCACGTAAGTATGTGATAGTAAGCATAAGTCCTATAGCAAGTTTGGATTGGAAAGGATTTATAACTTAAATAAGTTTGTTAGTTATTTTGAAATTTAATTACTGAAGCGGGCACCAATAGTCTGTAGTAAATTATATCATTAAACATAGTCATCATCGTATTTTATTGAGTAGAAAAGCATCTGGGATTTGTACAATAACAACATTTTGGGGGACTGACTAGGAAATGTGTTTGAATGTGTCTGTTTGTGTGTATGTATGTGTGTGTGAGTGAGTGTGCGTGTATGTGTTTATTTTTTATAAGTATATATTTAAATTATAATCATATATATTATTTGAATTCTTCCTACAATGAAGGACCTGGTTTCTAACAAAGAAACGAAGTCCTTTCTCTTGGAGTTTGGTTAACAAACAACAATATTTACTTATGCTGAACTTTAAAAATGTCATGCACATTTTTATGCGCTTACGTGTAAAGTATCATTTCTTTGGTCGGTTTCTTTGTCTAATTAATCAGAACACAAAAGTTTGCAGATTTCGAAGCAGTTCTCTATAAATAATTTCCTACTTGGGAATTTTGGAAGATATGTTCACATCTGCAAGAGAGCTGACCACCATGCCTGTATATCACTTTCCTTTTTTCTCTCAATTCTCACGTCAGTTCTGGTTGTCCTGAGTGGGAGTCCTAAGTGGAAGTCACCATTATTCCTTGTGTTGATGTGTATGAAATGTATGAATGATATGTGTGTGAATGTGAAAATATAATATATATCTGCATGCACATACAGATATATGTGTATGTGTATCTGTGCGAGTGCGTGAGCGAATGTGTGTGTGTGTGTGTATGTGTACATATGTACATATACATATCTATAGATGTATATATTATGCATAGATATATATATATACATCTATCTATATATCTATCTATCAGTATATATATATAATATATATATATATATATATATATATATATATATATATATATATATATGTATAAGCAATATATACATACATATATATATATATATATTATGGCCGTCCATTCGTGACCGAGGGAGATCATTGCTTACCTTCAGCAGAGTTCAGCAACGCCCATGCAGAGTTTTAGATCCAATAAGGCTTGCACGACACCTCATAGACTCTCTCCACTTTATTGACATTATCCAGAGACAAGCCGGAGCAAGATGTCTGGTACCAATCTGAGTCGCAGGCTCAGGGATGTGGGAGCACCATGATCTCTTGCACAACCCAAAGATCCCCAAAATTTCCAATGCCAATACACATATCAGCAAAAACATCACTCAGGTAAGTGCAGAAGTGTAAGTATCTCAAGCCATATTTACGAGTGTTTGGAAGCATGAGGTTGAATTGAATGATAAAATTGCAGCTCCAGTATTCAATCTTCAGAAGAAGAGAGGTTGGATCTAAGCTGATTTCTTCCAGAAAGCATAAGAGGCACAAACAGACAAACCGAGAAAGAAACAAATAGCAACTGCAACAACAATATAGATAAAAGTTTTGTGACTTGAGTGATAGATTAACTGCTTAAATTTTCTGGATTTACTAATCAAGCAGCTGTGTTTTTTCATTAAACGGCGAACCGGCAGAATAGTTAGCACGCTGGACTAAAATGCTTAGCACTTCTCCCGGCTTTTTATTCTGAGTTCAAATTTTGCCCAGGTCAGCTTTGTCTTTCGTCCTTTCGAAGTTGATACAAATATCAGTCAAGTAATGGAGTCGATGCAATCGACATGCCCCTACCTCTTAAAATTGCTCTATTTTGAATCCTTAAAGGACCAGCGCTCCGTTCAGGGAGGAATGTGATCTCGGTCCCATATACACCAGGGAAACCGGCCTTAAGGAGTCCTAAGGCTCGAAAAAATATCTAGAACTCTTTATTATGATGCTAAATTCACACATTGTGTGTTTCAATGTTAAGACTAACTTTTGTTTACAGACGAATTTACTGTCAATTCTACTAAGCATAAAATGCCGATTTGGTTTGAAGTAGAACATCAGCAAGTGTTGGACTGATTCAGCCTATACCAGGGGTTATTGCCAAATTGCTTAGTAAGAACCAGATATATTTTTAAATGTTTAAGAGCGGCAATATATATTTTTAAAACTTAAGAGCACTACTAACGCAGTAGCACACAGTATTGACTTATAAAATCGTAAGGCAGCGAGCTGGTAGAATCGTTAGCATGCCGGGCGAAATGCGTAGCCGTATTTCGTCTGCCGTTCGTTCTGAGTTCAAATTCCGCCGAGGTCGACTTTGCCTTTCATCCTTTCGGGGTCGATAAATTAAGTACCAGTTACGCACTGGGGTCGATATAATCGACTTAATCCGTTTGTCTGTCCTTGTTTGTCCCCTCTGTGTTTATCCCCTTGTGGGTAGTAAGGAAATAGGTATTGACTTATAAAATCGTTTAATATACTCTGTAGTATATTATGGTTCCATAACGAAATGCCTTGTCCCTACAAGTCATTAATATCTATGTACCAGCTTCCAGGAAGATTTTAAAAATCCCATTCATAAATAAGAAAATATAATGCTACATAATTTTTCTTACGAAAGTATACTGAATAATACTTACTCGTTCAAAGCTTTTATTGAGTCTTAATGTTTTTCGGTTAGTACTTTAAATTCCGGCTGGTAGAATGTTAAAACCGTTTACGAATAAAATAGCACTAATATTCAATATTATCTCGAGAGTCGCACATGGTTACTTTGAGAGTAACAGTTTGGACACCGTTGTTCTCGACAGTTGTAGTTTGCAGGATCATAATTGAGTAGAGTTACTCACAAGCATCTTGTTTAATAATAAAGGTATGTGCCTAGCTTCAGTTATCACATGATTAAGATTGTACTACGGCTTTATGAGAATAAAACTAATCACGCCAAAGAGAGCATTTTCAAAACTATCTCTTTTTTTTTATATCTTTGTATCCAACTACTAAGTGAAGTACTTGTCTTTTTATTGCCTGGGGGAGGTGCATTTGCCCAATATTATCAACGATTCTGAGATTCTAAAAGCCCTCTCAACCAAATTTCAACATGACAATTCTTGGTATGATAAGTCTATGACAGGATAAAACAATAAAGTTTTAACGGTCTCAAGAGAGATTGAGAGAAGAAGGAGAGAGAGAGAGAGAGAGAGAGAGAGAGAACAAAAGAGGGCGATAGGAGATAGAGACATGTACTCCCTGGATAGAACAATCGACTGATTTTCTTCTATTGTGGCGTGATTTTTATTTTTCGTGTGGATTATCTGCAAATTATATATATCATGTTGAATACACCGTGTAACAATAATAATTTGGTCACGTTGATTATAAGCAACGTAAGCTCGGTGTTATGCATATTTAATGCTGGTATCTTA
Organism: Octopus sinensis; assembly: GCF_006345805.1. Classification (NCBI taxonomy): domain Eukaryota; kingdom Metazoa; phylum Mollusca; class Cephalopoda; order Octopoda; family Octopodidae; genus Octopus; species Octopus sinensis. Next base: position 157,285,633 of record NC_042997.1, read on the forward strand.
ACAGTTACATACAAAATTGGTAACTACATATTTATCATTTAATGCTTGTTGAGAACATTATATTTATTGTGTTTCGTATTTTATCTTTTAGTCAAGAAGGAAGGCTAAACGAACGACCCTTTACAACCTCCATAATTAGTGGAAGGGAAGGAAGAACGTATCTTCAAACTGGAGACCCGATTCGAATGCGTGCAACAGGCTGGACTCGAAACAACGTAGTTCACTGTGCTGCTGCATTTTTCTTGATAAAATACATAGTTACCCTTTTCTAGAAGACCAATCTATCACCAACTAAATTTACCCACAAAGGGAAAGAAGTGAACTCAGCCATACACTTTAACAAATCTCTCGTCGATTTGTCTTCTATACTACTAAGTGACCAAGTAGTTAGAAATTTAGCTTTACGATCACTTGATTTCACATTGTTTCAGTCTACTAGCAGTAAATGAGCAGTAAATGAGAGTTAACAAGCAGCGAACTGGCCTACCGTCCAGCGGAGAATTTATACTGTGTCTCTTATATACTACAGAAACAAGTATAAGATCCTGCCAAATGAGTCTGTAGGCTCGAGGTAAATTCCTGCAATGAAGAATTATTAGAGCCAATGGGTATTTATGCGGTGACTTGGTTTTTTTTATATATTGCAGCTAAAGTTTCAAATTGCAGTTTCAGCTTAAAAAACGAAGGGCACGCATAATAAGTGTTCTGGTTTTATCCCAACAAAAAGAACAACACAAACAAACCACTATCGCTGAAACACTGAAAGCCTTTAGCTCTACATACATCTCACATAATAATTGCTTTGTTTCTATATTATAAACCATTATTAGCAGTGCTGAAAGTGGTACATCTCACTAAGGAGGCGAAATCATTCAGAAACCGCTAAAATTGCTAGTAATTTGGTGTGTTTCAACGCAACAAAGTCTAGAGTAACAAATTTGTTTTCCGAAACAAAGTCAAGCAGCAAATACCATTCAAATTTCAATGTGCAAGAACGTGTTAAAAATAAATGTACACGTCTTATTTTGATCCTCGCAGCTTCCTGTGTTTATATGCACATACAGACGTATATGTATACTTAAACATACACATTTGCAAATATCAATTACATATATTAATATTTATATTTTTATTAGTTGCGTTTTGAATTCTAAGCGATCAGAATCAAAATGGAATTAAATTTGCACAACTCACCAAAGCTACGTGTAACAAATTCTACTTTCAAAAGTATCTAGAAGCTTATGCATGCATACATACATGTACGTATACATACATGCATACATACGCACACATGTATATACATATATATATACATATACATATCTATAGATGTATATATTATGCATAGATATATATATATACATCTATCTATGTATCTATCTATCAGTATATATATATATATATATATATATATATATATATATATATAGATATATATATATATATATATATGTATAAGCAATATATACATACATATATATATATATATTATGGCCGTCCATTCGTGACCGAGGGAGATCATTGCTTACCTTCAGCAGAGTTCAGCAACGCCCATGCAGAGTTTTAGATCCAATAAGGCTTGCACGACACCTCATAGACTCTCTCCACTTTATTGACATTATCCAGAGACAAGCCGGAGCAAGATGTCTGGTACCAATCTGAGTCGCAGGCTCAGGGATGTGGGAGCACCATGATCTCTTGCACAACCCAAAGATCCCCAAAATTTCCAATGCCATTCCCTGTATATCTGTTTTTTTTTTTTTTTATATCAGAGTGAATATCTCTTAGAGACATGCTTCAACAGAAGCTGAGGGATACCTTACTCCCAGTGGTCTTTCAGCACGCCGGACACCATCCTGTAATATATATATATATATATATATATATATATATACACACATATAATAAAATTGGACCCCGTTTTTGAAGCTCTGATGATGATATAAGTTAATACATAAGCACTCAACCTCGAATGCTTTGCATCTTGTAGCAGAAACATCCGTAAACTAATGAAGTTCATGACATAATTTCTTATTCCCTTGTTACACACACGTATACATGAATATATATCTATATGTATATTTGTGTATGTATTCATTGTTGGGTTCTTGACACCTCTCTGGTCATTAAAGACATGCATGAGACAGCTTTCTAGTACTTCAGCGTTCTAAATTGCTCTATAATTTTGTATAATATATGTCTTATTTCTACGCAGGCCGATACAGTGGTGGATTGAAGGTAAATATTCAAACGTTCGATCAACTGAATTGCCTTCGTGTAAAGTAGTTGAACAGTCCGCGATATGTGTAGTCTTAACGTTATTCCCAGGCAGAATCAGCGTGACACAGTGTATGACAAAGTTATACCTTTCGAATTACAAGCACAATCCAGTCGAGGGAATAAGGAACACTCCGTCGGTTACGACGACGAGGGTCCCAGCTAATACGATGAATGGAACAGCTTGCTCGGGAAATTTACGTGCAAGTGGCTGAGCACTCCCCATCCACGTGTACTCTTAACGTAGTTCGCAAGGTTTCAGCGTGACACAGAGTGTGACAAGACTGGCCCTTTTGAAATACAGGTACTACTCATTTTTGCCAGCTGAGTGGACTCAGGACAAAACGCGTCGCCGGGAATTGAACTCACAACCTTACGATCATGAGCCGAATTCCTTAACCGCCCTCACCATAAGGAATAAGTTATTCGACGATATATAATATGACAATCACAGAAGTTGTCATGCAACGAGCTGAAGTCTGGCATCTCGCAGTTGCCGAGCGAACTTCTTGATCATTCGGCCGTACTGCTCCTACAATAAAAAAAAATGTGCCAATACAAATTCACATTGGTCGCTTACGACCAAACACACCCTCTATAACTATAAACACTAGTATAGTGTTTATAGTAATATTACAGGCACAAACACATGTACACATATATCTCTTGCACGAATGAAGATCCAGTCATTCTACATTACTTCCGATCAGTCTTAATTCATTATTTTCAAAATGACTCAGAAAAACACGTATTCTTTCGTTACTCCTGATTTTTCTTTCTTTCTCCTACAATTTTCCTTCGCTCGAAACGTCTAAGATAGATTTTTCCTTTAGAAATCTTTCACTGAGTCTATGCATTCACACCAAAGCACACAGACGCTATGATTATACACTCATAATGAGTTCCCAACGGATACAGTAATATTAAATATACAAACACATGTGCATATATATCCCTTGAACGAATGAAAACTCAGTCTTTCTATCTTACTTCTGGTCATACTAAATTCCCCACTTTCAAAAGGACCTTACTCAGAACAGCACATATTCTTTCGTTACTCTTGATTTTTCTTTCCTTCCCCTACAATTTTCCTTTCTCTGTGTAAATTGATGAAAAAATTTTGCTCGAAACGTCTAAGAAACTTTCCCTTAGTTAATCTTTTACGGAGCGTTAAACAAATAATTGTTATGATTACACTAATAATTTCTAGTTGTCTTCAGTCCTGTTAAGCTTAACGTAAATATTCAATCTACATATAGGTGTATGCGACAAGTGTTTATTTGAGATACCAGATGAATTCACTTTGCAGCAAGAAACACAAATGACAGCAACAATGTTCATCTCTTTCATTGAGCAAAATTAACAATGAAGAGATGACTGTGGAAACGAAATAGAAGAAAAAAAAATTACGCCAATGGTAGTGTTCCAGGAGGACTATAGTCCCTGGAGGAAAGAGATAAAAAAATAAAGCAAACACCCAGATAAGTGTGTGTGTATTTGTAATGTGTATATGTGTAAGAATGTGTTATGAGTGTTTATAATATCGCGTGTGCTTCGTTGTCGATTTTTTTTCCTCCGTCTTCTCTTCCTTGGATCTTTCCTTTTCCTATGTTTCTGATGAAGAGTTCCACTTGAAACGTTAAATCCTCCTTCCTTCTTTCCTTTCCTGAGCGTCCAATAACAACATACTTGTTCCACGTCCTCGCGTTGTCGTGTTTTCTCTTTGTGTTTTCATGTATGGATTAACTTTATATATATATATATATATATATATATATATATATATATATATATATATATATATATATATATATATATATATATATAATATATATATATATATATATATATACATATATATATATATATTATATATATATATATATGTATGTATGTATATATATATATGTATATTATATATATATATATATATATATATATATATATATATATATATATATATATATATATATAATATATATATATATACTTTGATACTTTGATAGGTTTCGGCCATTATTGGC
>NC_042997.1:157292433-157307433 GCF_006345805.1 Octopus sinensis
TTGAAAAGCGATGTTGGTGTGTTTACGTCTCCTTAATCTAGCGGTTCGGCAAAAGTAACCGATAGAATAAATACCGGGCTTGTAATTAAAATTAGTGCTGGAGTCGGTGTGATCGACTAAAATTGTTTAAGGCAGTGCCCCAGCAGAGCTGCACTCTGATGACTGAACAATTAAAAGAATGAAAGAATTTCTAATGGGAAATTCTTAAGATTTCTATCTAAGATGCAAAACTTTGTAATTCCTATTAGCAAATGAAACTTGTGTAATGGTGAATAAATAATAGAGAAAAAATTCCAATTTCCTGTTTTGTTATACAGTAACTCTGTCTCTACATCTGTCTCTGTCTGTTTGCCTCTCTCTTTACCTCTCTCTCCATATATGCATACATACACACATACACATACCATACACGCACACTCACATAAGCACACACACACACATACACATGCACGCACATACATAGCGACACATACGCTAAGTCAGAGCTCTGAGATTAAGAATTTCATTGCGCAACAACATGAGCCTGGTCTCAGAGATGTTGGGCCTGTGTTTTCAATGATAGCTTCAGATTAACCAATGTTTCTTGAGGGAAATTGATAGGCAGAAACCGTGCGGAAGCCCATCGTAATGTGTGCTTGTGTGTATGAACTTCTTAATTACATAGAAATGACTATACCTTTATCAATCAAAGTGTTTGCAAACATGTGTGCACATGTGTGTGTGTGCGTGCGTGCGCGCATGCATGTTTGTATGTATTTGCCGGAGCATGCCCAGGGTTCAATGACTTAATCCAATAAACACACACACACACACACAGAGTACATGAGAGAAAGAGAATGGAATTTACGAAATTCTTTACTATTCACTACGATCGTTTCAACCCATCGTGCACCGGTTCCTCGCGGCAAGTTACCTGATGATATACATCTGCATCTTCGATGCACACCAACAACTGTTTGTATAGTATTTCACTGTTGTATAGTATTTTACTTTTGTATAGTATTTCACTACACGAAATAATGGTAAAACAAATCCGCAGTATCCCAATAAGGGCACACAATTGATAAAGGCTGTTCACCACTTTTCTTCATTCTACGGAGAAATAGTTAAATTTGGCATGTTTGTCTACAACGTACGTTTAGCCACACACGCACACACACATACATATATACAAGTCCACATATACTAAAGTATATACATATGATTATGTTGTCACATACATTATCAGTCATATCTACTTCTCAACGCATACTTTCTCTCACGCACGCACACATGAGCCCGCATGCAGACACAAAAACGTATGTAAATACACACGTCTATACACTTCTTACTTTTCACCCTATGTATGAATGTATGCATGAAAATGTTAATGTATGCACACACACATACAAGGGCGTATCCAAAAGAAATCGGAACTTTGCAATATTTTATTCACTTAGTTCTACATGTTTCCACCGTTATCATCTTCAAAATATTCTCCAGTTGAAGTAACGCATTGGTGTAGACGCGTTTTCCACTATTCGGAGCAGTGCTGGAACTCTTGCGGAATGATGCCTTTTAACACCGCCATCGTTTTTTTTTTCTTCACCTCTTCCACATCTGCAAATTCCGTAGCACCAGCTTTCGTCCCCAGTGATCACCTTCGAAAAAAGGTCCGGGTCAACTTCGGACTGTTCTTTCAGTTCACGATGTGCATTTAGCCGTGACTGCTTTTGATCTTCCTTGAGCAAGCGAAGCGCAAATTTTGCTGCAACTCTTTTCATTCGCAATTCCGCGCTCAAAATTCGTCGGCAGGAGCTCCAGGACACACCAGTTATATCAACAAGTTCGTCAATTGTTCGGAAACGGTCCTCCAGAATCAGTTCATTAATTTTTCATGATATTTTTCATTTCTTCGGTAGGAAGACGGTGGGCCTAAACGAGATTAGTCTTCAAGCAACAAGTGACTATACCTAAAGCGTGAAAACCACTTGAATGTTTGTGTTTTGCTCATGGCAACGTCCTTGTATGCTGTTTGAAGCATGACAACTGTTTCGGCCGCCGGTTTCCCCCGCTGAAAACAGAATTTCACTGAAGCAAAACTTGACGAACTGGGGAGAAGCACTACAAAACATAAATGCACCATGTGGCAGTATGACCTTACTAGACAACGCCGGTCAGTATATTGATGTCTGAGGGTAGCATCAAGTTGCTTCTAGCGGCGAAAACCTGAACTACAACGGGCTTGTCCCACAGAGAACGTTTCCGGTTATTTTTGGCTACCTTCTCGTACATACACACACATGTGAACGTGCTGTTCTGAATTCATATGGATGTATGATCTAGATGCTTTTGGTTATAAACACCTTATGCAGACACACTTTCACACACACACATTAACTCACGCATGCGCGAATATACAAGCACACACATACACGCCGATCTAGACATATAACAGTCGAATTGATATATATTCTTTGCAAATAATTATGAGCTGTTTGCATGAGGATGTGCATACATTTGTCTATTTGTGTGTCCCCGTGTATCTCTGTTCCTGCACAAGTGCACATGAGAGCTTGTATACCAACACACCCTAGCATGCGCGTGTGTATGCTTGTGTTTGTACGTATGTGTGTATTACTTGAACTACAAAAGTAAAGATATTCAGGAGATATAACATATGCTACAAAGTTGGCAAACTCTCTCATTAAAGAGTATCTTACGTAGGTTTTATTTCTACATTTTACAAGAGTTTTAGTTCTAATTTATTTCTGTTATTATGGGTTAGTTTAGCTTATGAATTAGCACCGAGTAGCAAATTCCCTCTTGTTTTAAACTCATATACTGCTTTTATGGAGTAATTTACTGGGAGTGGTTGATGAGGGCTCTTAATATTTTTCGTAGACTTCTTAAAACGACTCCAAGTCTGCAGTCAAATGTTACCAGATGAACGAACACTTGTTAATATAACATTATGTAACAAGGCGGTAATCTGGCAGATAGTGTTAGATTTTCCGAATAAAGTCTAAGCGGTATTTCTTTTGGCTGGCAGAAACGTTAGCACGCCGGGCGAAATGCGTAGCCGTATTTCGTCTGCTGTTACGCTCTGAGTTCAAATTCCGCCGAGGTCGACTTTGCCTTTCATCCTTTCGGGGTCGATTAAATAAGTACCAGTTACACACTGGGGTCGATGTAATCGACTTAATTGTTTGTCTCCTCTGTGTTTAGCCCCTTGTGGGTAGTAAAGAAATAGGTATTTCTTCTGGCTTTACATTCTGGTTTCAAATTCCGCTGGAGGCCGACTTTACCTCCATCTTCTCTGGATCGATAAAATAAACATCAGGTAAACGGTGAGTTCGATGTAATCGATTAGCTCCTCCCGCCACATTTCTATTATTCACATAAGGCTTTATAGTAGAAAGGAAATATAATATTATGTAATAGTGTTTCCTGCCGAGCTTTAATTTATCTTTAATCGTTTTAGTGTCCGGAGGATAAGTAGCAGCCAAGTACCGTAGTTGATATGATTGATCATACTCCTCCTCTGCCAAATTGTGGCCTTGTACTAATTACACAATTACTAGTTCATTCTCCTACTAGTTGATTGGTTCTTTCTTTCATCGTCACTGGAACAACAAAAGGCAAAGTTTTGAATTAAAAAACAATGTTTTGAAAATCAGTGTTATTATTATTTTTTGACACGCAAGAACCTGCAGAACAAGTGTTTCCCTCCAGTTTTTGCATCATTCTGTAGAATTGGATACTGGCCTACTGCAGGTAGCTTCTTCTTGGGAATAGAAAGAACCCCCACCCACAAAAACTAAAATTTACTAGACAGTTCCAAAAATCAGATTCCGATGGTGCCTTATAATAGTAATTCTTAACAAGAGTTAAGAGTACATTTTAAGGGAGTGGCCGGCTATCAGTGTGTTTGTGTTGTAAAAAGGATGTCAATGGGAGAAACTTAAAACTGTTGTGTAACAGGTTCCATGAACTGAAGATGTTTTAAGGGAGTCCTGATTAAAAACTCTGTGAATGGATGGTTTATAACAGTGTGCGGCACCTAACAAGGTTTAAACATATGCGGCATCTAAATGAACTGTATATGGAAATATAAAGGCCAGGATGGTCATATTTGGAACGCTTGTGATATTGAGTCTACTCGATTAGGGCTGACTTATTCAACAACTCCACCAGAAACAACATATTTTCATCTATGCACACACACACACACACACACACACACACACACACAGACATATATGCAGAGAGCGTTTCCTCCGAGTCAAAGTAGAAAAGTAGAGACCAAGCCTTGCATTCTTTAGGGGTCGATTGAATAAGTACCAGTTACGCACTGGTGTTGATGTAATCGACTTAATCCCCTCCCCCAAGCTGCCCTTGTGGCAAAAATTTGAAATAATAATAATTAGTATAAGGTGGCTGAGGGCAGCAAGTTGGCAGAATCGTTAACACGCTAGACGAAATACTTAGCGGTATTTCGCTCGTCGCTACATTCTGAGTTCAACTTTTTCTTTCATCCTTTCGGGGTCGAGAAATTAAGTATCAGTGAAATACTGGAGTTGATGTAATCGACTAGACTCTCCCACCAAATTTCAAGCCTTGTACCTATTGTGGAAAGGATTATTATTATTATTATAATGCTTAGCGGCATTTCGGCCGTCTTTACCTTCTGAGTTGAAATTCCACCGTAGTTAACTTTGCCTTTCATCCTTTCGGGGTCGAAAATTTAAGTACGAGCTGCGTACTGGGGTCGATCTAATCGACTGGCCCTCTCCCCTAAAATTTCAGGCCTTGTGCCTATAGTAGGAAGGATTATTATTATTATTATTATTATTATTATTATTATTATTATTATTATTATTATAAGGCGGCGATCTGGCAGAATCATTAGCGCGCTAGACGAAATGTTTAGCGGTATTTAGCCTGCGTTCTGTGTTCAAATTCCGCCAAGGTTAACTTTGCCTTTCATCTTTTTGGGGGTCGATAAAACAAGTACCAGTTGAACCTTGGGGTCGATGCAATCGACTCATCTCCTCCCCCTTGTGGCAAAAATTTGAAATCAGAACACTAGGTGTCAATGTAATCGACTAGGTCTGTCTCCTTTCCCAATTTCAGGCCTTGTGTCTTTAGTACAAAGGATCATTAATGCGGTGAGTTGGCAGAATTGTTATCGCATTGGAAACATCGTTTTGCGATATTTGTTCTGGCTCTCTACGTTCTGAGTTCAAATCCTACTGAAGTCATAATTAGCTTTCATTCTTTCGAGGTCGATGAAATAAAGTACTTGATAATGATATCAACTAACTCTCTCCCATAGAATTTACTGACCTTGTGCTTAAATTAGAAGCTGTATTTACTCTTTTTTCATCCTTCTGAGGTTTCCGCATGGGTGTTAAGAAGCTCGTCTTGAAACTACCTTGTTTTGGATTCATTCCCACTACGCGGCACTTAGGGCAAGTCTTCTACTATTTTTGCTGAACTGATCAATGTCTAATGAGTGAATTTGGCAAATGGAAACTGTGTAGAAGCCTATTATATCTACCCCAGTGCGTAACTGGTAATTATTTAATCGACTCTGAAAGGATGAAAGACAAAGTTGACCTCGGCGGAATTTGAAGTCAGAACGTAACGGTAGACGAAATACCTATTTCTTTACTACCCACAAGGGGCTAAGCACAGAAAGGACAAACAAGGACAGACAAACGGTTTAAGTCGATTACATCGACCCCAGTGAGTAACTGGTACTTTATTTATCGACCCCGAAAGGATGAAAGACAAAGTTGACCTCGGCGGAATTTGAAGTCAGAACGTAACGGTAGACGAAATACCTATTTCTTTACTACCCACAAGGGGCTAAGCACAGAAAGGACAAACAAGGACAGACAAACGGTTTAAGTCGATTACATCGACCCCAGTGAGTAACTGGTACTTTATTTATCGACCCCGAAAGGATGAAAGGCAAAGTCGACCTCGGCGGAATTTGAACTCAGAACGTAACAGCAGACGAAATAGCACTAAGCATTTCGGCCGGCGTGCTAACGTTTCTGCCAGCTCGCATGTTTTTTGTGTTTGTTCTCCTCATTGCTTGGTAGCCACTGTGATTTATTTACATCCCTGTAACCTAGCTGTTCGGCAAAAGCAACCGACAGAGTAAGTGCCAGTCTTTAAAAATAAATACCAGGATCGATTTATTCGACTGAAACCTTCAAAGCAGTGCTGTAGCGTTGTCGCAGTACTATGACTGAAACAAGTAACAGATCAAAAATATATACTGAATACATTTAATCTACTGTGCTACTTGACAATCGTATTATCAGCATTGATTAAGGTGACGAGCTGGCAGACTCGTTAGCCGTGCATTTCGTTTTTCTATACGTTCTGAGTTCTAAATTCCGTCGGGGTGGACTTTCTCTTTTAACTTTCGAGATCGATAAAATAAGCATTACTAGAACACTGGGGCCAATGTAATCGACTATTCTCCTTCCCCCGAGCTTGCTGGCCTTGTACCAAAATTTGAAACCATTATTGCAATTGATTGTTTCATGCATGTCTTGTTCCTAACAATAACAGCCATTAACTCCTTCAAAGCAGTTATTTATGTATTAATTTTTCTGTTGTTAAGTGTGGGAGGATGAGCTCAAAGAATTTTTCTCGTAATATGAAAGATGAAATCATTGAAAGTGAGCGGCGTCAACATCTCGCCTTACTTTTTCTTTTTATACCATAGCATTGAATACATATTTTGACTTAGTTGGATATTTTTTTTTTCCTTGAAGAACTACTTTATTTACTTTTTTGAATTTTGTTTTTCTTTGTTACTGAACAGCTAACCGTTTAGTGCTTATTGTGAAAACATAGTATGTTGAAGTGAAACACAGATACACGAATACTAGACAGAAGTCGCAGCAACGGCAGCGGCAAGAAAAGGAAGAGGAGGAGGAGGAGGAAGAAGGAGAAGAAGAAAAAGAAAACGAAGAGGAGGAGGGGAGAATAAGGAACAGATGAGGAATGACAACAGCAAAAATGGAAAAGGAATAGGACGAGAATGAGAAGAATAATATGAAGGACGAAGTGGAGGAAGGAGAAAAGAAGGACATCAACAAAAAGAACAACAGCGAAGGCTAAAACAAAGTGCAAAATTCGACTATATTTCACGGTATGTACACTATTCATCTTAATCAGTAGTTCGTATAATATTTGTAATCTTAGAACTACGAAATCAGTTCAGAGCATGTGGCTACTGATACCATCTCTTGACTTAATTCCAAATTTATAATCACAATTCAAGAAGAATAAAAAAAGAGAGGGAACGAAAGAAAAGATTTTGACTCTACTGGATTCTCCAGTTAAATAACAAACTTGTGAAAAATGTTCAAAACTTTAAAACAATCAATATTTATCAGAGTTAGGAGTGGTGCACACTGGCAGCATGTAATTTCCTACTAACCAGAGATTTTGGTGCCATTTTTATCGCAACTACTGTGACCTCTGTTCCTCAGAGTTGGTTGATACCACACCATATCCACTTAGACTCCTCAATTCCTTTGTGTTTTCTCTTATTACCCATATTGTGTTCATACCCTTAGGCTTTGCACTAATCACAATATCTAGTCTTTTTCTCGAAAAAGTCAGTTCTATGAAATTTCGTTCCAGTTCATATTTTACCTGCAGACATCCATCTGCAATTGAGCAAAATCAGCATCAACCAAGTCACTAATTTAAGAGACTGCCCAGGCCTTGAAAACAATTCCTTTCTTCTGATCAAACTATGAAAAGAATGGTGTTTGAAACCATCTACTTTCATTTACGTTGATAATACTTTAAATACCTTAGTATTCACGAAAATGTATCATACAAGAGGAACAAAGATAGAATGACAGGGGTATATTATATCAAATTCGAAAAATATGTCAGTTGTAGCATTCGTCTTATAGTAATGTATTTACGACATCAGTACGGTACAATCATTTGGGATATTTGACTTGTCTTTTGAGAAAATCTGATCTATAGATATTAATCTGCAAGATCTAAACATCAACTGGAAGCTTCCACAAAAATACTGGGCACTGCTTCAGATGAATGAGGAATGGGAAGAGCTTTAACATCAGTGCAGGCAGTCTTTGAGTGAGTTATTTAAACAACATCAGCAAAATTAAATGCACCAAGCAAGCCCTCAAAAGTAAAAAGAATAACTTTTTAATTGTTGCTTGAAAACTTACCAAGCAGTACTCACTTCTTGGTGAGCCTCATCGAAGCCTCAGAATTGCTGCACTTGCATACATCATTAAAAAACTGGAAGAGAAGGACTTTGGATGGAAAATTGTTATAGAAGGGTTTGCTTGCTGCAAGCATTACAATGACACTAATGAAGAGTAACCATTCTTGGATTCTTGAGTGTTATATTTCAACACGTACTGAAAATATGTGTCGTAAGAAGGGACTCTTACGACGTATCTAACAGACTAAAGAGATAACAAAGTGCTTAAACACTTCAAAATATGACAGATTACATCACATTTCTGTGGAAGGAATTAGGTACGTAATCAGTAGCTACCCTAACTGATATCAAAGTACTCCTTTTCGATACAGCACGCTGTTGATGCTAAAACAATACATCAACGTTTTCTTTAAGAAAACTGCTCTCTAATAAATATGGAAAATTTGTTCTTGGACACATACACATAAACACAAAACATATAACCATACATATCTACACACATAGGTATCAACAATGAATATGAATAAACATCTTAGTGCAAACGTAAAGGGTTTGATATAGTAGTTTATGCTACTATAAATATGGAGGAAGGGATAGTAACAAATAGCTTCGCAGGCACTCCGCTAAGTCATTAATGTTTTCTCTTGGACCATTGCAGATCAACTCCTGTGGGAAAGATATGAATAGAAAGGGAGGCTAAGGCAGAAAAGAAAAATTATATAGAATTACAGAGGTCAGCTACCCTGCAGAAGTGAATACTTAGTCCATAATCAAAACCTATAGCTTCTCTATCCAGATTACAAAATTCACTGTAATACCTGTAAGTGTTGCTGAATTGGGCTCAGTCAAAAATATGTATGTGACAATCACGAGTTGCTTATATGTAACGAAAGTAACCAGTTATAAAGGCACATATTTTCTAAATTTCAATGTTTCCATTCACCGTTCTTAACCAAAGTTTAACGAAAGTGCTTATTTCTTTGTTAGGAATCAACTCTTTATCTTCAGGAAGGATTATATAGATACGTACTTGCACGAACACATACATAGTTAAATGAATAAATACAGATAATATACATGTGTGTATAAATATGGATATATATGACACTTTTTATAAACTTGTATATATTTTAATATGTTTTCATTTAATTGTTTTAGATTGAGGCTCAAGGCCAGCAATTTTGAGATAATGGTGTTAGCCGATACCATCGACCGCAGTGCTTGACTGGTATCATCTCCAAAGGGATTAAACGCTAAGATGAATTCTGGATTTCATCGAGATTTGAACTCAAACCGTAAAGAGCCGGAACAAATACTGCAAGCCATTTTTTCCGACGCTGTAACGATTCTGCCAGCTCGCCGCCTTAACTGAGTTTCTATATAATAATTATATACTTAGACTTGTATACAATTTGCCATAAACTTAATTAAACGTAAAAGTTCGCCGGAGCGTTACAAAGTTTCATTTAATCTTCTTTCGTAGCAAAAATGGTTAACTTTCATATTAGTTTTCAGATTGTAATACACACACACACACACACACACACACACACACACACACACAACACCACACATACACAAACTCACATACATACACACACGTAAGCACGCATGCATACATTCACAGACTAATACATTTACACATACACAGACAAGAACCCCACACAATCCCCATACACTCATATATTTATGTATATCAATACATACATAAATAAATCTACACATATATTTGTGTATTCACATAAGTATGTTATTGTGTATGCGTCCATGGGTGCACGCGTTTCTATGTGTGCATAATGTATATATGCGTGTGTATATGTATATACATGTATTTATATAGATGAATATATATATATAGAGAGAGATGAATATATATATATATATATATATATATATATATATATATATATATATATATATATTATATATATATATATATATTTATTTATTTATTTTATAGAACTGTTTCATTCAAAAGAAATCATCAGGAAGCTTCCTGATGATTCTTTTGAATGAAACAGTTCTAGTCCTGTAGAAGCTCCTTCTATAAAATAAATAAATTAATTTACTCTGCTATGTATTGAGTACCTTATTTACTTTGATTAACCCCGACTCAACCCGGGACCTACATATATATATATATATATATATATATATACATGCATACATGCATATATCAAATATATATATATAGTACATGAATATACACACACTCACACACGTATATACATATATGGGCTGTTAATTGATAAGTAATAGCAATGATTAACTGGAGAAAGAACTCAATAATGGCTTAAGAGTAAAATTCATTCTTAAAAATGTGTTGCTTGTAATTTCATGTCTCACCTGTTTCAAAGAAGGTTCACACACTCACAACAGACAAACATACGCACAATACTTCGTTATATTCAATGTGTGTGTGTGAGTGTGTGTGCGCGTGTGTGTGTGCGTATGCACTCGTACACATTTTACTCTCGACCAGTGGGGCTGCGAGCATACTATAGCATTGCTCTCATTCATACGCACGTACACACACATACATATATATATACATAGTTAAATCTATATATGTATGTATTTGTGTATATATATATGCGTGTATGTGTTTGTGTGTGTGTGTATTTATATATGTGTATGTATGTACAAATGTGGGTACAAAAGCTATTCTGAAAATACACTATCTGTTGTAGATGTAACAAGAGTACTGGAAGTTGAGAAAGATGAATATGATATGGCGGGAATGTAAAAGATGAAAGGAAACTATAAGTAATGCTAACTGCTAACAAAATTCATACATACATACATACATACATACATACATACATACATACATACATACATACACACACATACATACATACATGCATACATACATACATACACGCATGCATACACACATACATACATACATAGACACAGACACCGACACACACACACATACACACGCACACACATATATATAGATATATGAGTGCTTTGTGTATACAACGTGTGCCCATATAGACATACATATGCATACGTATATGAATGTACGTGATGTATGTTTGTTAATATATACATATATATATATATATATATTAACAAACATGCATACATATACACTCATATACGCATACACATGTGTGTGTGTGTGTGTGTGCACGCGCTTGGGGGAAGGGTGTAAAAATGCGACGCAATTTTTTTTCAATTATTTCGGTTTCCCTTTTTTGCTTTGTCTCTGTTAAAACGATTCTGTATTCTTGTATTTGTTTTATTAGGAATTAGTGGCAGAATGCGAAAACTAATTAATAGTTATTGATAACTAATTAATTACATTGAGTTTGTTTGACAATAACAATACTAATAACAACAACAAAAACAATAATAATAATATTAAATAAAAAAAAAACAGCAACAACAACGATAAAAACAATAACAATAATAAATTCTACTACTACTACTACTACTACTACTACTACTACTACTACTACTACTACTACTACTACTACAAATAATAATAATAGTAATAATAATAGCAATAATAATAATAATAATAATAATAATAATAATAATAATATAATAATAATAATAATAATAAATGTAGTAAATGCCCTGATGCAGTAAATGCCCTGATGCAGTAAATGCCCTGATGCAGTACCTAAATGCCCTGATGCAGTAAATGCCCTGATGCAGTAAATGCCCTGATGCAGTAAATGCCCTGATGCAGTAAATGCCCTGATGCAGTACCTAAATGCCCTGATGCAGTAAATGCCCTGATGCAGTACCAGGCAGTGGCTCTCATGGCTTCTGATCTTAACTGATTGGAAGTGTTATCATGTAAATTGTTTTGTCTTGGTATAAAAGATGGGCTACAGCAAATATTCTGCTCAATACCACAGATTTGCCTGTCAGTTGTTTGACCTTAATCATTTGAGCATGTCTCTTAGTGGCTGACGATATGTGCATTTCTGATTACGAGCAGAAGTAGTGGGGGATCATCATAGCCATGTGTTGAGAGGGATTCTTTGGGGTTTGAATAATTCACCTTTGGAAACAGGGGTGTTTCGTTCAACATCCTTAAACAACCCTTATTCAGGGACCTTTTGAGCGGGATGGGTTACTCGATCTGAAGAAAATTCTAACTGGGCCCCACCTGCAAGGTCATGTGCTGTTTATCTTGATATGAGATCACCATGTCGTGCACATATGGTTGTGATGCATGTGCCTGGTGTACCCTTATCAGACGGGTAGTCATGATGGGTATATTGGGCTTCGTATATTTTACCCCAGTGTCACTTTGATGGCATGAACTGCTCTCTCACTCAATAATAATAATAATAAGTGTAAGTGCAGAGCTACCAAGGATCAACTCCTGATATGCAAAACTGTACTCAGAGATTGCAAGAGGAGTAAAAGTAAGTTAGCCATGCCATGGATCGACTATCTTAAGGCGTACGGTATGATACTACATTCTTAGATTATAGAGTGTATGAACCTATTTGGTATTGCATCGAATGTTGAGCGATTGCTTGGAAAAAGTATGGCGAATTGGAGGATGGACATGACAGCATACGGAAGAAGTTTTGGGACAGTAGAAATTAAGAAGGGCATCTTCTAAAGGGACTGCCTGTGCTTGATACCACTAACACTGATTCTGAGGAAAGTAAAAGCTTGACTTTGGCAAGATTTGAGATCAGAACACAAAGAGCCGGAAGAAGTACCAATATGCCTTTATGCTCATATTGTTTTTCTTAATTCAACACATGAAACTGTTATTAATAAAGATGATGATGATGAAGAATTCAGTATGGTCTTGATCAAAGAGGAAGATATCTGTTTTCAATCCTTTCTGCCTCTTCCGTCACAAAATCGTTTTCACTATACCACTAAACAGAGGAACACCGCTTGCCCTGCCTTGTTAATGACATGGTGGACTTAGCCGATAGACACATTCGTCTCGCGCACGACAACAGTTGTCCGCCTTAATACTACAAGTCAGAAATGCTCTGACACTGCATGAGCGCGTGAAGTGAAGTTTCTCTGTTTCCTGCAGATGTTGGACAAAACCCACAAGCAGTAGATATAAAAATGTATACGTAATATAAGAAATATATCTCTATATATAAAAGGGAAGTTGTGTGTCTGTCTCCTACAATTTAGATTCCTAACTACTCCCACATTTTGCGGTGCAGTTTAACCAAAACCGGGTATCTTATAGTCGTGATTCATATCGAGCCCTTCTGGGTCGATTCATATCGAGCCTTCTGCGCGCGTCTACGATGAGTCTACGATTAAAAAAAAAATTACTATAATTTTTTTCATTTTAATGCATTTTTTCGCTATTATATAAGGGAAGTAACTCTCTAAAAATGTCTACGATGAGTCAACGATTTAAAAAACAAATTACCATCATTTTTTTTCCATTTTTAATGCATTTTTTGGCTATAACTCTCTAAAAATGCTTATATAGTTATTTCCTTTACAAACCCGAGCAACGCCGGGCGATACTGCTAGTGGATGATAAATTCCTTCCGCGACAAGAGGACGTCTAAATAGAGACAGCCAGGGAACCGTATATATTCATGATCTCCCTGATCTCAAGGACTAGTTACCACTAGGGCTGAAAAACGAACAAAACAACATCCTACGTGTGCAGCAATGAGTTCTCTGGAAACATTCTCTTCCTGGTGACCTCCCATACAACCCAAGAACAGCCAAATTAGCAATATACCTCAAAGAAGACCTGGAGATAAAATGCTCAGCCTGCAAAAAATAAATAAATAAATAAATATTCATGAATATGTTTCCCGAAGACTTGAAGAAGATAGTCATACCAACATGGAGTGCATTAGTGAACAGTTCTTCAAAGATCAAAGGGAAAACTGTTTCGAAACCCCCAGCTTCTAAATTCTTTTATAACCAAGTCAAAAATTCACATTTACACCAATGATAATTTCTGTTCTTGGTTTTGTTGAGTTAGAGCCTAAGTCATAATTTGGATAAGCTAGGGTTTTCAGAAAAAGAAATCAACCAGCTAATTTGGCATATTCCGAATACAATCTGTAAGAGGAAGAGTTAAAACATGCAATACTTTTCTCAAGTTTAATATGTGCACTTGTTTTCGTTATCTACATTCCAAAGATGGAGATTTGAATGTTTGTTAGAAACTAGCTCCTGCTTTACAGGAAGATTTCAGGTAAAATCAGAAGAGAACCTAAATACATACTTCGTGCAATCATACACATACAAACACCTATATGAATACAAATAATGAATATTGAACAACTCGTGTCCAAATATAGATAAAATGGAACAAAATCTTTTGAGGTGAGGATAATATCTAAAGTGTGAAAAAATCAGACTGTGTGATATTGGTAGCACCAATATATATTTCTTTATTGCTCACGGGTCTAAACATAGAAAGGATAAATAAGGACAGACCAAGGGATTAAGTCGATTGCATCGACCCCAGTGCGTAACTAGTGCTTATTTAATCAACACCAAAAAGATGAAAGGCAAAGTGGAATTTGAACTCAGAACATAATGGCACACAAAATACCGCTAGGCAGTTCGCCACCCTTAACAGCACCAATATTGCAACAGTATCCCCTACGTTGCTGTCAAATTTATGAACCAACTTTACCTTTTGCGGTAGAAGGATGTTAGCAGCAGTTACCTTTTATCTTTCACTTGTTTTGGCCATTGGAGTCCGGCTATGCTGGAGTATTGCCTTGAGGGGTTTATTGGGAAAAATTCACCCCAGCGTTTATTTTTAAGCCTATTACATATTCTATCTTTCTCTT
>NC_042997.1:157314933-157317433 GCF_006345805.1 Octopus sinensis
TCTAGTTACATACAGTATGTATATTTACACACATGCGCGCACGTGAACATAGACACACATACAATACACATTAGTTGTGCCAAAAGAGAACTCAATACCGTGGAAAATGTATATATTATTTATTATATAAAATACGCTGAGGTTGCCCCCAGCGATACCCTAAATTTCTTTGTGGAAGAGCGTATCTGCCAGAATTCATTCAGTCGGTGATACGTCCGACTGTAAACCACAAAATATGAATATTTCGCTGCATGCATGCTGAGTATTGGCAAGGCGTCCTAGCAGCAATTTGCATACAAGCCTATACGTGTATATATATATATATATATATACAAAGGAAGAGAGGGAGAGTGAGAGAGTGAGAGAGATATGCGCGCGCACACTCACTCACACATACGCACACATCTGCATATATATTCAACATGTGCAATTTTTAATCCACTCACGTTCTTTCTCTCTCCGGTTTTTTTTATTCTCTTCCTCTCTCCATCGGTTTTCTCGCTTCATTCCTCTGTGTAGAAGAGCGTAGGCTCGAAATATCAAAACTTTCCCATGTTTCCTGAGCGTCAAACTAATGCAATCACACAGTGTGCACGCATTCTCCAGGTTCCGCAGCTGTCTTGAGGCTGCAATAGAAGCTGTGGTCGGCTACTTTGAGTAAACTGTTATCTCCTACCCATAATGTAATTGATATTTCATGATATTTAAATACTTTCATTTTGTGATGGAATATTGTTTTGTTTTGTTTTCTTATCAAATTTAGCTCGGACACCCTGTATGCATACATACATGCATACATACATACATACATACATACATACATACATACATACATACATACATACATGCATGCATACATATATGTATGTACAAGTGGATGTGTGCGTACATGAGTGCATGTGTGTGTGTGTGTGTGTGTGTGTGTGTGCGTGTGTGTGTGTGTGTGTGTTTGTATCAGTGTTATTTTTTTCTGAAATATAAGGATTTGTAGAAATAATTCGAAATGATTTCATGGACATCGATGATCTAAAATAACATTGAGTGAATGAATATATACTTATTTTTAATGAAAATTTTGTATTAAATAAATCAGGCGGGATCATCCTTTGTTTTGTTAAAAGCTGTTAATCATATTGTCACATGTGGCTTTGTGGTTAATGTATTCGGCTCACGATCGCTAGGTCGGTAGTTCGATACCCGGCGGCGTGTTGTGTCATTGAGCAAGAAGCTTTATTTCACGATACTCCAGTCCACTCAGCTGGCAAAAACGAGTTGTACCTGTAATTGAAATGACCAGCCTTATCATATTCTGTGTCAGGCTGAATCTCACGGAGAACTATGTTTGCGATGTGCTCAGCCACTTCCACGTTGAATTCACGAACAGGCTTTTCCGTTGATTGGATCAACTTGAACCCTCGTTGTCGTAACTGACGGAGCACCATTCTTAGAAATTATTTTTATGTTCTTTCTATAATACTCTTTACTCTTTTACTCTTTATTTGTTTCAGTCATTTGACTGCGGCCATGCTGGAGCACCGCTTTTAGTCGAGCAAATCGACCCCAAGACTTATTCTTTGGAAGCCTAGTACTTATTCTATCGGTCTCTTTGGCCGAACCGCTAAGTTACGTGGACGTAAACACACCAACATCGGTTGTCAAGCGATGTTGGCGGGACAAACACAGACACATAAACGTATATACACACACGCACACACATATACATATATACATATATACGATGGGCTTCTTTTAGTTTTCGTCTACCAAATCCACTCACAAGGCTTTGGTTGGCTCGAGGCTACAGTAGAAGACACTTTGCCCACGCAGTGGGACTGAACCCGGAATTATGTGGTTGGTAAGCAAGCTACTTACCAATTAAAGTTTTCATGCACCAATCAACTCTTGAATTATGTCTTGATTTATTGATGTCATAAGTTTTCCCAAGCATCTTGTCTATATATTTTATGACTTTAGCGAATCCTTTTGATTAACTTACTGGAATAAGCAAGAACATAATCATCTTGCTATATTCATTCTCTGCATTGAAAAAAACAATCGTATTTTTTTTATACGAAGGGGTGCTGAAAAGTTCCTGGTTTTAAGGGTATTGCGAAAGGCCTGGATGGAAGCTGAACTTTCTGATTTCTTTTACAGGGCTTAGAATAACTGGAGGACAGCTGCAATAAGTGTGTGAATCTGAAACTGGAATATATTTAATAATATAATTAACTGAACCTCCTGTATTTTCTGTTATCCAAAGCCAAGAACTTTTCAGCACTCCTTCATATATGTCGTATCACATTTTTATGAAAATTGTGTCGTTAATTTCAGTTTTTCATCAGGCCAGTCTCTGGCTCGCTATCTGCAAGAACGATAATAACTAAAGTTACCGACAAGGGCAGGAGAAACGAGTGCTTTGGAATATCTTTGGGTGTAGCAGCAGTAACAGCCAACATCAGGGAATTGTACTCCATTGTGGGTTTCTTTTGAACTTTGTAGA
>NC_042997.1:157324933-157354933 GCF_006345805.1 Octopus sinensis
TTTGCTGTATTTGTATACTTATTGTTATTCTTTTCTTCTGTTATATATGGCCATAAGGCGTTGCATTGTTATATATGCATAATTCTTCGTCTGTTGCATTTATATATTGTCTCGTTTGTTTCTGCCTCAGTATACATTCGCTAGCTTTTTCCCGGTAGCTTAATATCAGCACTGGCACAGTCAATGTTGAGTGGTCTCAATGATAATAGTGCGAAGCCGCGATATTTTGGTTCTTTGACTGACGAGGAAAACTCAGCCGCGAATATTCCGTGTGTCGTGTCTTTGTCTATATTCCCTGTCCGTAAAGTTTTCGTCTACTTTCCCGTCTGCTCTACTTTCGTCTAACTTGTTATGTTCTGTCAGTTCAGTCGTTTATATATATATATATACTTAATCCAAACATGAACAAAGAGAAAACACAACAATGCGAGGACGTGGAACAAGAATAGTGTTTTTGGACGCTCAGGAAAGGAAAGAAAGGGGGAGGATATAACGTTTCGAGCGGAGCTCTTCGTCTGAATCATAGAAAAAGGAAAGGTCCAAGGATGGGAAGACGGAGAAAGAAAATCGCCAACGATACACACGCGGTCACATACTTAAATACGACCTCGAACCCACAAGAGTAAACAAGAGATGCAGAGAGAGAGAGACAGAAACAAGGAAAAATGCCACTTGTATTTGAACACTATACAAATATTCTTTTAAAAAAAATTTTCTTTTAATTCTTCTAAATTTAATTATTTAATTGTTACAGTTGAAAAGATCTCAATGACTGAAACCGGTACTGAAATGTTTTTTATAAAATTATTTTAGCATATATATATATATATATATATATTATATATATATATATATACATATGCGGTATTTCGTCCATCTTCACGTTCTAACTTCAAATTCCGCCGGGGCTCCTTTATTTTAATTCTTACTATCGGGTAACTAATTTCATGTTATTACATAACTGACTTCACAATTTGGGTATTCATAACTTACTAGGAATTCCTAAAAACAAGATCATGTGGAAGACAGTTCGGTATTCTCAGTAAATGCACAAAAACCGTTTTAAGGGCTGCATACATTGTACTTTGTATTGTTGTTATTGGATTAGCAAAACAATTATGAGAATGGAACCAAGGGATAAACCCCGCTTTCCCGGGAATTACCGGCTACGTCAGCTAGTGTATATATATATGTATATATACACTTGCGCACGCGCACACACAGAGAAGGGGATGCTGAAATGTTCCTAGCTTTGGTAAAGCAAAAAACAGGAGGATCAATTAATTATTATTTTATTCAGCATATTCCCGTCTCAGATTCACAAATTATCAGTCAAGTACTAGAGTGATTTCTCCTCCCTCTCACGCAATCAGTCAAACATACAGTAGAATCGATACACTGAATTTTAAAAGGCACGCGGGCTCCACTTTCATGTTTTCTACTTCTAAGAAACGGAGAAAAGTTTAGAAAGTGGCGCCGAAAGACATCGGAGAATCCGGTTATGTTGGTACTGATGCACCGTTGAGCATGAAACGTTTTGCAAGATATTGGGTAATGTAGTCTTCGTTTCAAGTCATGTGGTCTAATGGTTAGAGTGTTGGGCCCACAATCAGTCATGAGTTGGATTCCAGGACAGGTTGTCATTCTGAGCAATGTATTTTGTTTTGTGTTGTCCCAGTCTGCTCAGCTGAAACAAGTGCCATCCGAGTGCTGTTACAAACCCACTCTGTCTGATTGTCTGTCTGTCTCCAGCAATCGTATCCTGTTTGTGGTAGATACACAAGACATCTCCTTATCGCATCCTGCATGTTCTAGGTACACAACACAGAACACCGAGGATTAAACAGCAGTAGAAATATCGCCAACCTTAAAAATAAAGAAAAAATCTTGTTTTGGAAACCCCAGTGAACCATTGATCGGATCATGGGTCGTTATGGACTGCAACACTATTGGGGCACTGCCTCGAAATTTTAACCGAACAGATCTACCCGGGTATTTATTTTGTTTTTATACGTCCGGTACTCATTCTATAGCTCTTTGTTGGCGAACCGCTAATTTATGGAGAAGCAAGGCAACGCTGGTTGTCTATCAGTGGTGAGGATAAAAAAATGCAAATATACCCACGTATATACATATGGCAGGCTTCCAAATTCCTTTACACGGCCGAGTCTATAGTGGAAAGCGCTTGTCCAAGGTACTGCGCTGTGGAACCACATGGTTCCAGGTTCAGTCCCACTGCGTGGTACCTTGGGAAAATGTCTTCTACTATAGCCTCGGGCCGACCAAAGCCTTGTGAGTGGATTTGGTAGATGGAAGCTGAAAGAAGCCCGTCGTATATATATATATATATTATATATATATACTAGCAGCATAGCCCGGCGTTGCCCGGGTATAGAAGGCGTCCCATAGACAGTCTGTGGTTTGTGTTTAATACACAAATCGGTTTGCTATGTGTGCCACATATGATTTAATTAACCGATTTTTTCCAGTAATAAAGTATCCTATTGGAATAAAAAGGGCCATATAGCTCCTTGGAGCAGACATGATGCTCGCTGTGAATTTTAAAAAAACATTCCTGCCAATTTGTGAAAGATATTGTCGAAAATATGTCATATTGAATTTGAACGCGATTTCCCAAAATGGCATGATTTTATCGATTTTTTTCTGATGGTAAGGTATTGCATGAAAAACTAATGTCAGAATTAAGTTTCTTAGGGTAACATTAAGCTTCACCATGAGTTTGGTGAAAATCAATTGCAAATTGCGAAAACTACAACAGAAAATGTGTTGCATATGAAAAGCTTAGATTCTCGACCCCATGTCGAATTTATCGATTATTTTCAGAACTGGGGGAACTTTTCAAAACTTTCGCTGCGTTAGTTTTGAATTATGACATTGGGCTATGTGTGTGTCAAGTTTGATCAGAATCGGTTGAAAGCCGTGGTCAGCGTGAGGGTACAACCTGACAGACACACAGACACTCAGACAGACAAACTGCCGTTTATATATATATATATATATATATATATTATATATATATATATATATATATATATATATATATATATATATATATATATATATGTATGCATGTATCCGTTTGTGTTTGTCCCTCCACCATCGCTTGACAACCGATGTTGGTGTGTTTACGTCTCCTTAACCTAGCGGTTCGGCAAAAGTGAGCGATAGAATAAGTACTAGGCTTACAAAGAATAAGTCCAGGGGTCGATTTCTTCTACTAAAAGGTGGTGCTCTAGTATGGCCACAGTCAAATGACTGAAACAAGTAAAAAGAAAAAAAAAAAGGATACACATTTTCAATAGAGAAGCGGGGGTGGGGTGGAAATAGGATATTTAGCGATGTAAGCGATGCTGCTTCAAGGCGGAATCGAAATCAAGTCGGTAGCTCGGGAATACTGGTAGATTACCTCACGCAATACCGAGCTTGACACGTATCCAAGAATTAATTATATTAATGATGAGCTTTAAAAAAAAAATTATCTTGTTTTCGAAAAAGTCATTATTGCTGCCATTATTTTCATTTATTTATTTATTTATTTGTTTGTTTGTTTTTTTGTTTGTTTGCTACGTCAACAGATAGGATTTCAGCTCAGAAAAACAGTATATATATATATATATATATATATATATATATATATATATATATATACATATATATATATATACATACATACACACACACACACCACCACACACACACACACACACACACACCAACACACACACATATATATATATATATATATATATATATATATATGTATGTATATATATATGTATATGTATATATATTATATGTGGTATGTATGTATGTTCGTGTGTCGCGAGAGAAGTGAAATTTAATGTTTCGGACAGAACTCTTCGTTGGAGAGGAAATGATAGAATTTAAATTAAGCATGGTCACCCCAGCTTTTAGGTCTCCTTATACCGATTGAACTTTGTATGAGGAAGGAGTGGAGGGAAGAGGAGCAGAAGGCCAAAAGAACATATAATGAAAATAAGCATATATACACGTAAACATACATGCATATGTATATATATATAATTAAGCCAAGGCGTAAAGTAAAAGAGAGAGAAAGAGAGAGACAAAGATAGAGTGAGAGAAAGCGAGAGAGAAAGAAATATACTAATGTGACTGAATAAAATGTCGTTTCCTTTTACACACATATATATATGTACATATAGGTTTGTTTGTGTGTGTGTGTGCGTGTGTGTATATGTGTGTGTGTATGTGTGTGTGTATGTGTGTGTGTGTATGTGCGCGCGCGTATATATGCACATATATTCATACACTTAGATACACGCACACACACTAAAAATGTATATACATACATATATACATACATACATATATACATATACATACATGCATGCATACATACATACATAATTCATACATACATACATACACACAATATATATATTATATATATATATATATAATATATATATATATTATATACATATATATAATATATGATATATATATATATATATATATATAATATATTAACATATGTCTCTTCTGCTATAAACGGCTGTTCGGGTGAATTTGACAGTTATCACACTCGGTCGACTTCTCACAGCGTAACATACTTATGTCAAAACTGACAGATAGACGCAGACGTATTGGCTGACAGTCTAAGATCTACTGGTGTTGGTAGGAGATTAAGGTGCTGACTAGTAGTAGTAGTAGTAGTAGTTTGTCTTGTGTGTGGTGATGGTGATAATGAAAGTGATAATGGTAGATTTGGTAGGTGATGGTAACGATATTAGGAGCGAGGTCTCTCTTCGTAGAGAGAGAGAGGAGAGAGAGAGAGAGAGAGAGAGAGAGAGAGAGAGAGAGAGAGAGAGAGAGGAGAGAGTAAGGAGGGAGTAGGAGGGTGACGGAAAGGGGAAGTGGTGTATCTGGAAGTGGTGATGGTGCTGGTATGATGTGGTAAACATAATGATAGGACGGTATTGGTGTCGGTAGTGAGATGTTCTCTTCATTAGTTATTTTGGTGATGGCCATGGTGATCTTCAAAGTGATATTGCTGGTTGTCTATCGGTCTGTCTATCTATCTTGCAGTCTGGTTGTCTTTTGGTTGATAACAAGCTATACGAAACATATTTAATAAACATGTCGCTAGGTTGTTTAATGTTTCCATAAGAATCAATGATTGCATTTATTATTGCATAATACAGCAAGATTGATGAGATCGAATTCAGATAAAACAATTGTAAACTTACGTAATAAAAAAAACTGGCTCACCCTATTCTTCTTGCTTGTAATTTTTACACTGCTACTTAGAGTTTCACGTTCCCGTTCGTCGGGCAGTTGTTATCAAGAAGGGAATAAAAATTGTGATTGTGCGTATAATGTATATTTTGATATAATTCAGATTGACAGATTACACATTTGAATTTGATTGGTTGATTTCAGTAACGGTCTTTCAGAAGTATGCAAGTTAGACAGCAGATATAAAAGAGAAAATAAAAATAAATAAATATCGTGTTGTATAAAATCGAAGAAAACCTTAAGTTGGAAAAAAAATCTTGTCAATTTGAATCATATCAACATATACATTATAAGCACAATCACAATTTTTTAATTCCATTCTTGATCGCAACTGCCGACGAATGGGAACGTGAAATTCTGAATAGCAGTTTTTTTGTGAAATTTTTGTGATGTTTCTGCAGCTTTAATAATAAAGCATATTACAATACCTCCGGTATTCGAGTACTATTATTTCTCACCTTGTCTCACATTTATGTACTTATTCGGGTATATACATACATAGATACATAGATACATAGATACATAGATACATACATACATACATATATACATATATACATATATATATATATATTTATTGAACGCCACGCATCCATTTCCATGTAAATTTATCTGAATCTTTTTGATGCGACTCTACTCTATACTGATTTCTACCCCATCCTTTTCTCTAATTCCCTTTTTCTCTTTTCACCGTTTTCTATCTGTCTCTCTGTCCCGCCTCTTTCACTTTTTCTCTCTATCGTTGCTGACACATGACCATCGTCCATCTTTCTTTTCCTCACTGGATTATCTTTCTTTTCTTTCAGGACTGACCTGAGGACTGGAGTATTCTATCTCTCTCCTCTATATTTTCTCTTTCTGAAGGAAATATTCTTCCAGCGTTCGCTATTTTACCCTTGTTCTGGTCTAACGATCATCCATGTTCGTTTTCGTTCGGAGTACTGCTCATTTATAAGGCTTAGGGAAATTCTGGCAACACTTGCACAAATATTTAAACTATATGGACGATTATATTATAAAATACTTAACACTAATTGTAATTTTATAATCAAAATTCGATATAAATCTTGTATACATAGACTCCATTCGAGTCTCAACCTACCATTCTAGGAAAAGAAAGGACATTTTAGAAAATGTATTTCTAGATAAAATGCTCGCGGCTATAATGTCTTTCAAGTCAAATCAACAATAAGAGCAACAACATCAACAGCAACAGTAACAACAAAATGTATATATATATATGTGCACATGCAGTTATACATAACGCATAGTAAAGGGAAAATGAATGCGAGAAAGTGCGAGAGAGATGGTGAATAGTGAAGGGATTAGAGGGTCACAAAATCCTAATACGGGTGAAAATAAAGGAAATAAGGGACGATTAAAAGAATTTGTAGAAGAAAATTCAAAGGTTTAATATGAGGGTGGGAAAGAGAGAGAGAGAGAAAAAGAGAGAGAAAGAAAGCGAGAGAGAGAGAGCGTTTCACATTAAAGAATATTTGATTTTCTATATTTTTTATATTTTTTATATTTCTTGTCAGTTATCTTATGATTCACCTGCAGAGTTACTTAATGCCGACAATATCAACCTTTTATTCGTAAATCGTTAATATTTATGCAACTGAAATTCGGATCATCCTCCGTTGTGATCTTAGTTCTAGCCAGAATCTTCATGTGTTTCAGGAAGGTCTGAGTGGAACATTTACTTTGATTCGTAAGTTAATTGATTATGGGATATGAGTGATAAGCAGCTGTTGTGGATTAAGCCTCACTTTTTAATGTTTTAATGCGTCTTAATTCGCTTAGGGCAGGCCGCATTTGCTAATTTGTTATAGTGGGTTAATATACATACATACACGCACACACACACACACACACACACACACACATATATATATATATATATATATATATGAGTTTGTGTGTGTGTGTGTGCATGTGTGTATAGATAGATAGCTATAGATGCATATGTATATGTATGTTTATATATATATATACCTCTCTCTCTCTCTCTCTCTATATATATATATATATATATATATACTCACATAGATATATTTATGTATATACACATACACACACGAACGCGTATACACACATATAATTTAAAGAACCTAATAATTCCAATTGGGTCAGAAATCAACAATTCAAAATAATCCATTGTTAAAATAAAAACGCAACTGAACCATTTGATGAACAGAGTTCGATAAATAGAGCACTTAAAAGACTTAATTTAGCATGGGCGTAGCATAGAGACTAAAGCCAGTAAATGAATTCATTAATCTGATAACAAATGACTGGCAGAGATGTGGCTCTGTTAAAGAGCTGAAAGGAAACTAGTACGGTTCTAGACAACTTTAATCCATTTATATCAATAACAGGACGTAGATAATCAAAAGCTTTATAGAACCAGTGTCTGAATATGCTACAACAATTCCTAACATTGGAACTATGTTTATTTTAGAGTTCTGATTTTATTTCAGGATCTAGTATTAACTAGACACGAGCATTTTGCAAATACACATTTTATCTTTTTTATTGTTCCGCGCTCAATAGAATAAAGCTTCAGACAAGTACTGGAATTGGTTATATATTCGTATAAATCATCTTAGATATGAAAGAAATTATAGTTGGAGATAAAATCCTGAAAGAATGACAGACAGGTTCGATCTCTGAGGGATTTGAATTTAAAATGTAAGAAATAGTAAAACTAATTTATTTCGTTTTTGGATTTGGTTTGCAAGATTCTTTATATGTGAATTATTATCATGCCATCCATTTATATAGTCCTCGATGTTTTGGGTTCCTGTGGCAGCCCATATAAAAGAAACCATCCTCATCAACATCCTCCTCCTCATCATCACATCATCATTGCCGCTGACACTATTATCATCATCATCATCATCATCATCATCATCATCATCATTATAATCATCATCATCATCATCATCATAATGTTTTCATAGACGACGTTACAATTGTCTAAATTATGAGTCTCTGTTCGAATTACAAACTTTTCGGACATACTGCATATTCTGCTCATTTACACGAAAGCTTTTCTTCTCTTTTTAATGGTTAGCTTTCACTTGAGAGAGATTTCGCTGCCATATCTAGCAAGCCATGTGACTATGTAGTTGGCCTTTCCTGTTGCTTCCTATTTAGTTACGTCCCTTTCTGTTCATTTAAAATTATTAACGAAAACACATGTTCTGTTTCGTCTTTCCTCCTAGGTCTGTTAATAAATATTATAACTAACACCAAGCTTGCAGATGAAATAATAATAAGAAACTAATAACAAAAACAATAATTTCGTATATATATATATATATTATATATATATATATATATAATATATATATATATATATATATATATATATATATATATCTATATATATATATATATATATATAATGCCAGGAAGCTGTTTGCGTTTCAGGAATTCTTTCTTTTATAGAATCCCACTTCCGGAATGCTTAGTTCTATAACAATGACAAAAAAATGACTACCAAACACATACCGACACTAATTTTCTTCTTTAATATTTTATTTTCAACTTATCAGCCGAACTGATAAATAAGGCTGCAATAGATAACGAAAAGTATGCAAGATATTCTGAAGGATTTGGAATATGGTGATGATGATGAGGAAGATGATGATGATGATGATGATGATGATGATGATAATGATGACGTCCATAATGATGACCACGACCGCAACGATGACAACGAGGACAACGATGATTATGGTGGTGGTGGTGGTGGTTGTAGGAATACTGCTGTTACACAAACACATACACACATATAGAAACACGTACAGGTGTGCACACATATGCATACACACATATATACATGTATACACACACACACATACACACACACACACACACACACACACATATATATATATATATATATACACATATATGCTCATATATTTATCTGTATATGTATAAATATAAGCGTATGCATGTGTGTGTGTGTATGTATTTATATATAAGTATGTATGCATATATTTGCATATGTATACATATATATATGTATATATATGTGTATATCTATCTATGTATCTCTATCACTCTCTCTCTCTCTCTCTCTCTCTCTCTGTGTATATATATATATATATGTATATATATATATGTATGTATGTATGTATGTATGTATGTATGTATGTATGTATGTATATATAAGATCAGCTCTTCTTCCGTGAGAACCTGCAGCTATTCCAGTTTCCTACAGTATCCATAAACAGGAATACTGACCTACTGCATAGTTATCATCAGAGACCGCACCCTTTTAATGAACTTTAGCCCATTAGTTGCTGATAACCCACCCTGGGACAAGTTGGCACACACACAATAGTAGTGTATCTAATCCTTGCACTCGTAGTGGGACGACATCCTACTATCTACTGGCAGCCATACTTATCAAGCAAACTAATTTGTCGTCTGACTACATGAAGCTGGTTTCTTCACGTAGTAACTGATGTTGCTGAAATATGCTTTACAGGATACCGATCAACAGACACCAACACTGTGTCTACTCAACCAGGCGGAGCACGCAGTGACAGTAATGATGTCGCTCAAAAACAACCACCTGATTTGAAATAACTGATGGAAACCTAAATACGGTCAGCTAGAAGCCATTTTGAATTTTTCCTGAATCGTCTTCACTCAGAACTTCAAACATCTGATGATATGGGAGTGCTCTGCATTCACGAAATCCTAAATCATGAGAATCTGCGTCAAACTACTATTAGTTATATATTAGTTCATGTACATGTTCGCGTGTACTGTGGTGCGTATGTTTGTGTACGTGTAGAGGGATTCTAATGATCCTACCCATACACGTCAACTGGTTCTGAAACATCACCTGGCCCTTGTGTGACTTTAGCAAGGTGCACTCTGTTGCAAGCATTCGGGTTAGTTCTTCGATTTGAGTAAACCTATTTCATCCACCTCCCATCAGTTTTTGGGATTCTGAAAAATTCATGGTCACTGCCCTGCCCTGCCCTGCCCTGTCCTGCTCTGCTCTGCTCTTTTTCTAAAGACAAAAAGATATTGTTAAGTATGACTTTACGATGGAGTCTCTACATGACCATTTAATTTACAAGAAGTAGATGAACAATCTCGCTCAGATTACAACTCTGGCATCTTTGAAAAAAAAAAAAAAACGAAAGGACAGATTAAATAATAGAGTACCGTACAACTCAAATTAAACGTTTCGAATGTGGCTTGAATACATTTGATCATGTGATTGTCTCAGGACGAACCTAGGGCTAAATATCAACCAACATAACTAGAAACGTTACAGTATGTATTCTATCACATCTAGTTAAATATTCTGACACAGCTTATGTAATTTCATGCTTTTTTCTTTCTTGCAAACTGGATATCAATTATTAATCTTTATAAAAGTTCATTTGAACTTACATAACTACATAAGGACCAGTAACCTAACTGCACGTGTGCATTATGTACTTATAGATTATTATTGTAATTATTGCTAATAGTTTACCATTAACATGTGTTCACACATACACAGACACACACACACAAATTCACACACATATGCACAGGCACACTCACTCACAAATACACGCGCCGAGTAAAATTGTTTTGCAGTATTTGTTCCAATTCACTGCACCTTGAGTTCATTTCCTGCCAAGGTTACTTTACCTTTCACTTTTTTTTCGGGGTTGATACCATCCCAGGGAAGTATACTTCTGAAATCGTTTGTGAGTCGGACGGGATATTTTGTGGTATCTTATCCAGCTATCTGCATCCTTAGTCCAAGTCCGTCTTCCTTGGTTTCATAGGATGAATGCAATTCCCAACATGTTTTCTCTGTAGATTTCCTAAAGAAGGAGTCGTTACTCTGCTGAAATATTGAGGTACTAATAGGACTAACCAATGACATATTTTTTGTACCTTCTATTACTTTACTATGTGCGTGTGTTTACTTACATAAACACACACACACACACACACACACACACACACACACACACACACAGAGACACACACACAGAGACACACACACACACACCTATATACACATACATAAAACAACGGTGTACAGTAAGATCCATGATGGTAGAGTCCGATAAGAATAAAGCCCAACGGTAACCCGAGTAGAAGTAAAGTGATTCAGGAGTACCAAAGGTCCTAGAAGATAGGAGAGATGGGATCCTAGTGAGGAGGAAGTTCAGGCAGGAGCAAACTGGGGTGACAAATTATGCGTATATTATATATAATTCCAAATTGTACAAACACACACACACACACACACACACAAACACACACACACACACACACAACACACACACACACCACACACACACACAGAAGACTTCTTGTTATACACATACACACACACACATATATATACATATACATATAGTGAAAAAATTACAGTTAGTTCAAATTTCAGAGATTGCAACGTGGATTTTCACTTATAACTGAGCCTTAAGTAATGGACTGAAGTAATGAAATGAATGATACAGATTTATAAATGAAAATATGAAGAAAAAGTAAAGAATCTGACATAGGTAAGAGGCTACAAATTAAGGGGAGTGGGAATAGTATGTTAAATCAACCTTTATATTTTATTCTTATCGACCATGTAGGGATAAAAAGAAAAGCTAAGATGTATAGAGCCAGAATAAATGCTAAAAAAAGACACTGGTCAGTAGTATTAAATATAGGCAGCGGTATTAAACATGCCATCTACAGTTCATCCACGAGAAGTTTGGGAATTGTTCTAGAGAAAATTAGGATTTGTAACGACAATTTAAATGATATTTTTTCATGTAATATGTTCATCAATATTAAAGGCAGCGAGCTGGCAGAAACGTTAGCACGCCGGGCGAAATGCTTAGCGGTATTTCGTTTGCCGTTACGTTCTGAGTTCAAATTCCGCCGAGGTCGACTTTGCCTTTCATCCTTTCGGGGTCGATAAATTAAGTACCAGTTACGCACTGAGGTCGATATAATCGACTTAATCCGTTTGTCTGTTCCTGTTTGTCTCCTCTGTGTTTGGCCCCTTGTGGGTAGTAAAGAAATAGGTATTTCGTCTGCCGTTACGTTCTGAGTTCAACTTCCGCCGAGGTCAACTTTGCCTTTCTACGTTTTCGGGGTCAATAAATTAAGTACCAGTGGCGTACTGGGGTCGATGTAATCGACTTAATTCGTTTGCCTGTCCTTTTTTGTCCCCTCTATGTTTAGCCCCTTGTGGGCAATAAAGAAATAAGAAACGTTATCACGCCGTACGAAATTCTGAGCGGTATTTCGTCTGTCGACTCTGCGTTTGTCCGCCGAGGTCGACTTTGCCTTTCATCCTTTCGGAAGCGATAAATCAAGTACCAGTTGCGTACTGGTTGGATCTAATCGGCTGCCCACCTCTCGCAAAATTTCGGGCCTTGAGTTGAAAAGAATATGTTCATCAATATTTTCATGCAATATGTTACGAGATACATTGTTCAAACAATGTAACAGCATTGACCAAGACAGTCAAAATTCCATCCGCTCGCTGTATGAATACTGCAACAGAAAAGTTTGATTTGAAACGTTGAGAAATTTTTGAATGTAAAATAATCGCTAGCAAAAATTTTGTTTTAATGAGACGTCCTGAGGTTCAAAGGTTTAGCAATTTTCTATTTCTTTATTGCCCACAGGGAACTAAATATAGAGGGGACAAACAAAGACAGACAAAGGGATTAAGCCGATTAAAGCGACCCCAGTGCGTAACTGGTACTTATTTAATCGACCCCGAAAGGATGAAAGGCAAAGTCGACCTTGGCGGAATTTGAACTCAGAACGTTGCGGCAGACAAAATACCGCTAAGCATTTCGCCCGGTGAGGTTTAACAATTTTCAATATCATAGAACACATTTTGATTTATGACACCAAAAATATATTAGAATAAACGGTTGTTTAAGACAAAATTCTAATGGAACAAGTTAGTTATTTTTTCACCTAGACATCTTTTCATATATAAATTGACTTGACTTTCATCAGTAACTTTCGCGAATTTTCATGTTGTTTTGATATTTATAATGTTTTTTACATAATAGGTTCAAAAGCGGAGTTACCTCAGGACAAATGCTGCTGTAAGTGAGTTGTCAACAATGTGTATACATTAAATATAATAACTAGATGGCTTTTTTAATTAAATACTACCTCATTTGCATATACCGGACACTTAATCAGCCTGGCGGCCATACGCAACATCAGTGAACATTTAATTTATTTTTCGTATATCAGAAACAACGAATTTTTGTCCAAGAATGTGGTTGGCTGCTAGTACGTGCCATTTAAAAGGTCCAAAAAGACGGAAATGCTTTTGGTGCCCTCGCTGGTCGCTACCGAAATGAGTTCTCTTCTCTCACTCTCTCTAACTCTCTGGTATTTATTGCGTTTTAACAGAAGTCTGTAGGAGATGTTATCTAAGTAAATACTGAAGTAACTGGCCTATCAGCTATATATGTATACATTAACACATTAAGTCCTTAAATTCCTGAATATTACTTTTTAGAAAGGATTGAAAACAGGTTAAAATGAAAAAAAAATTATTAAAACTCCTTTACATCAAGTAGAAATGGAAATACTTGGTGTATAAATAAGACACTGAGACAATGTGATATAGCTTATTTAATGTTCTCGTTTAGTGTCCTATTTATTGGACAGTGGGACTTAATGGGTTAAGTATAATGCATAAAGTTATTTTATACTTTTCTTAAAATCCTGAATTTCACAAAAGTCCTGTGATCTTTCTGGTTTTCTGAATTTAAAAGCATTTGAAGTCATATCAATATGAAACTTTAAAAGAAAAAATAAATACTAATATGAACTCTTTCGTACGTAAGACTAACGATTTTATTTCGTTTTTGGATTTGGTTTGCAAGATTCTTGCGAGACTCGGACAGAGTCAAAACTATTGAAAAGGTTGCAAGATGCAACGAAAATTTTAGGACAATAAAAATAAGAAAAAAGTGGAAATTTTACCGGTGAGTGTGTTAAATAATAAGGCACAAAAAGAAAATGACTCTCCCCAGACAAAACGATTTTGAAAGATGTAAATTATATAATAGAAACTTAATGATTCAAGGTTGAAATATTGTAGTATTAACAATGAAATCTTATCACAATTCAGAATTTTCTATTAAGCTACTTGAGAAATGGTTAAGCGAATGAACATAAAACTTCATTGCTTTCTATTCTTAGAATAATTATTCAACGTTTTTATTTAATTAATATTTAATTTAATTTGCTAAATTATTATTTCGCATGCATGCGTGAAAAAGTTTATTTCACTTCGCCCATTATTTGAGATTCTGTAGAATGCAAAATAAAATTACAATGCATGATGTTTGAATTATTAATCAGTTTACTATATCTTTCTATCTATCTATCTATCTATCTATCTATCTATCTATCTATCTATCTATCTATCTATCTATCTATCTATATCTATCTATCTATCTATCTATCTATCTATCTATCTATCTATCTATCTATCTATCTATCTATCTATCTATCTATCTATATATCTATCTATCTATCTATCTATCTATCTATCTATCTATCTATCTCCTTGTTTATGTCTTCACAGCATGTATGGAAACTCATTGAGCCACTCCGTCTGTTTTATCTAGTAATTGGCACCAACTGTGTTGAATCTCTTAGCTTACGACTTAGATATGAGATTTTTCTTCTTTCTCATTTCTCTGAAGGTGTGGACAGATTCATTACTACATATATTTAACATCAAAATAGCCTTCCTCAGTTTGGTCTCTTAATCGGCACCGAGATGAGAGAGCCAGCATGCATTCTATATTCTTTGCGTGAAAAATCCAAAATATAAAATTTTATTTTGATTTTAATTCACCTGAATAAAACTATTTTCCATATGCTGTAATTGACTTGTTCTTCAAAAAAAAAAAAAAAAAATCCTAGTTTCTAACGCTTCACACATTTTCTTCTCACTGTATACATTTCATTCTTAATCTCCCTTTATTTTCCTCTGATTCTTCCGACGAATGGCCTACAACCGAAACGTTAGACTCAAACTTTGTTCTTCCTGTGTTTTCCGCTTTAATAATTATTGTATAGTATATATACATTCATACATAAATGCATGCATATACATATTACATATATACGTATAACACACACACACACACATCAAGTAACAAACTGAGGAAAGAAATCCTACAAAGGGGTCTGTTATATAATATTATATTATGTTATATTATATTCATAGTATTTAATGTAATATTGTAATATAAATAAATTATTGAATATTCAGTAGAATATCTCTATATTTAATTTATCTTATATATATATATTTATTATATATTTACACACACACACACACACACATATATATAGGTGTAGGAGTGGCTGTGTGGTAAGTAGCTTGCTTACCAACCACATGATTCCGGGTTCAGTCCTACTGCGTGGCACCGTGGTCAAGTGTCTTCTACTACAACCTCGGCCTGACCAAAGCCTTGTGAGTGGATTGTTAGGTGGAAAATGAAAGAAGTCCGTCGTATATATATAGACCGATCGAATAAGTATTAGGCTTACAAAGAATAAGTCCTGGGGCCGATTTGTTCGACTAAAGGCGGTGCTGCAGCATGGTCTCAAATGGCTAAAACGAATAAAAGATTATACATATACACTAAAGAAATAAGTATTTCGTCTGTCTTTATGTTCTAAGTTCAAATTCCGCCGAGGTCGACTTTGCCTTTCAAACTTTTGGGGTCGATAAATTACGAAGCTGTTGCGTACTGGGGGCGATGTAATCGACTGCCCCACCCCCATTTTGGAGCCTTGTCCCTAGAGTAGAAAAGTATACGCGTGCGCGTATATATGCATGCATATATCTATTTATATATATATACATACTTATACTTTTCAGTTTCACCTTCTATTTTTTGTACAATAGTTTATTGCTCAAAGAACACAAAGTTAAAGCTCAGTGCAGAAATCATATAACATTATATATGTGTGTGTGTGTGTGTGTGTGTATACATCTATGTTTATGTATGCAAGTATGTATGTATACACACACACATACACACACTCATATATATATATATATATATACATATATATATATACATATATATATACATACATATGAATATAGATATATATTACATATATACGCATGTATGTATGTATACATACGTGTGTGTGCATATATATATATATATATATATATATATATATACACATATATAAAGATAAACAGTGATAGATATAGATTGATAGTTAAACACACACAACAAACAAAACACGAGTAAATACAAAATACATAGTGTATTTTGTATGTTTGTATGTGAGAAAATACACGTAACTACTACAGAAAAATTAATATTCAATATTTTGTGCGCGTTGGTACGCACATGCATATGACACTTTCATAATCAGTTCTAAAAGATATTAACCATTATCACTGTCAACCATTCGTCACACTGTAGATATATAAAATACAGAATATTATCAAGTATTCTTGACAACGGCACGTTAACCCAAACCAGCAATTTCCACCCAGACATTTGACACTAAATGAAAAATTAACGGTAATTCAAATCTGCACTAGTGCTGGAACATTTGACAGACAAGTCTTTGGTAGTTCATTACTCAGGGTCAAATATCCAATGGAATTATCTTTGCTGAAATACAACTCATCATCTTGTACAAGTGCACCAGAGGCGTGTCATATTACAAATTGTATTACATATACATAAATATATACATACATAATACAGATATGTGTGTTTGTGTGTGTGCATTAATTCTCACACACATATGTGACGAATGCACAGGAATTTACAATTTAGAAATTACATTTAACTTTTTTCTTTCTTAAATAAAGTGAATATGATAATCTACTTAAACATATTGTGTGATCTTGCAATTAATATTTGCCTGTTTTATTCACACTTCACGTGAAAACAATCGTTGGTATATGTATGCATGAACACACACACACACACACACACACACACACACACACACACACACACACACACACACACACACACATACATACACATATACACACATACACACACATACATACACATACGTATAAGAGAGCTGACGGAAAACGAATTCATCCGTCTGTATGACCTTGTCAGACTGGGACACATACACTAATAACAAATGTTCACCTAATTCCGAAAGAACCATGGTAGAACCCAAAATGATAAAATCGATAAACAGATGACACCAGTGCAAGTAACTGTGTGGTCGTCAATAAAGACTAACACGGGAACGAGAAGACTAATAAAGGAAGTGGCAGAAGTTTCCAAAAATGCCTTGAAGAACTACCAGTGGCAGAAACAAACTAGACCAAGAAACGTTAGGCATTACTCAAAATAGAAACAAAACCAGGGTAAGCGAGGCTCCTAGCAATAAAGATACCGAAAGAAGAGGAAGGAGCAAAAGGCCATGCACATAAGTGCTCCATAAATATTACCTGCAAGGTGTTTACTGGCATGAAGACAATGGTACTAACAGTCGTTTCATGCACCCAAAGATTTGTGCAGCTGCATCAGACAAAGCGACGGCTTCCTCCCACTATTTACAAAAATAACTGTGTCATCAAAGTGTCATCAAATTTCTACTCAAATGTATTAAAAAGCAGTAGATGAACAATCTCTTTGGCGTGGTAAAAACTATGGTGCGGCAGCTGACCTGGCTGCATCAAACTCAAAATCAGAGCCATGCCTACCAAAGTAGGAGGCCACCGCGAAGAACAGATCGAGGATGGTTACCGCAAACTGACATCCGCACAATTGTCACACCAGTTCTTCTATTCAATGTCACAGGTTTGTTACAACTTAGTAGCAAAGCTAACATTTTCTGCATAAAAATCCTTGTTGCATACTATCAAGCTCTATGCACAACACACACAGAAATGTATCTAACACCTTATATAGCAGATACAAAAATGCATAAACCAAAGTATGTTGATTTACGAACTGACCGGAAAGAAAGGAGTCGTGGTGGAGTTGCAATGTATATCTGTGAAGACCTCACGCCCCTAGCCTTGCTGTCATATTCAAACTAGGTTTGTGACTCACGAATAGTGTATATAAGACAATCCGAAATAGTTATGTATCACATGTTGCCAACCAGAAGTTCCAAATCTTGTGTATAATTTTGAAGGTTGCTTCATAAATAATATGGAACTCATCCATAACGTGGAAGTGACACTGACGATACTCCCAAATCATAATATAGTAGAACTCACAATGGATGAGCCATAGGAAATCGCAGATAAGCAGCAGCCTATGGAAACTCATTGAGCCTCTCCATCTGTTTTATCTAGTAGTTGGCGCCTGAATCTGTTTAGTATGATATTCCACAAATCACACTGGAAAGTAATAGAGAAAAGGATCCTTAAACAAAATTGGCATAGATATCCCGCGAAACCTGAAATATGACGTTTACGCAATTTATGTCAGTAATGCAAGTCGTATCCATAAAATTTGTCCCAGGGAGAAAGGGCAGCCTGTACAAGACCAAAATTCTCAAAGAGAGAAAAGTTACAAATCACCTAGATATACAGCTGAAAAAACAGCAAAAATCCCGTCTAAAATGGATATTGCTGGTGACTGGGCAAAATTTTCAATATTTTCATGAAAAAGAGAGAGCAGAAAAAGAAACCAGGGGTATAAAAAATATATAAAACAAAAGTTTTCTTTAAATTTGCTAAAGAAACAGTCTTATTGCATTGCAAAGTAGGGTTACTGTTGTGAAGAAAACGATTCCCTAACCCGAAATCTTAAAACGATAAATGAAATACTAAATGCACAATTCCAAAAACAAAAGGAAGTTTTCCTCTCTCTGGGACACATGCTAGTGAACAAACCAGATGAGTTTTTGTCACTATAACTGAACACAGGAAGGCAACTACGATCAATTACGTTGACATAAAAGACCTAATACTGGCCATACGTAGATGAAATAAACCTTAACTCAATTACAGGTTCTGATGAATTTCCGGTAATTTTTCTAAAAGTGTGCAAACGAATTCTAGCAAAAGCACTGCAAACTGTTTTCCAGAGCTGCCTTGCAAGTGGCAAACTTTCAGGCAAATTAAAGACTGGCATGATATACTCTCTGCAAAAAGGCAGAAACAGAACAGCTGCTGAAACTTATAAGCCTATCTCTCTGACCTCTTATTGATATGCAAAGTCAGGACATGCAAAAGTCATGGAAGTTGTCAGAAATAAGCTAATCACGTTCGTTGAAGGAAATGACTTGCTCACTGACAGCCAACATGGTTTTCGGTCAGAAAATATTCGCCCGACACACCTCATACAACTCTACAACTGAATGTTAAATTGGGAGCGATAATGTTGACTGCTGATGACTAATGGCGTCCGAAGGACCACCATTGTTACCTTTCCTCTAGTTCTGAAAGTCCTTAACATTCACACATGTAGATGTGATACAATTCTATTTTGCGAAATCTTTCGATAAATTCGATCTTGGAATGTTACGTCACAAACTACGTGATCGCGGCATACGAGGAAAGCTGGGTGAGTGGCTGCATGACTTAAGACAGAAGCCAGAGGCCATCTTTCAGGTAAGACTAATAGTGGGTGGGATACCACTGGGTATTGTTCTGGGGCCACTACTATTCATAGTAGTTCTATCAGACTTGCCATAAACGTGCTTGCACACGTACACACACACACGCACAGAGAGACAAACACACAAACACACACACAGAAACACACGCACGCACGCATCCATGAGTGCTCACAAGGTAAACTTAATTCCTTTCAGTAGTAATAATATACACTCATTACTCACATAAAAAATGACGTGCCGTAGCTGAATGGCTAAGAAGATCGTTTATCAATCACGAGATCCTGAGTTCGATTCCAGTGCGGGGCATCTTAACCAAGTGTCTTTTACGGAAGCTTTTGAATGAAATACAGTAACCGGAAACTGTTTGGAAGTCCGTTGGATGCTTCGTACCCGTAATTCAAAAGTCCAAACTTGTCATACACTATGACCTACTCATTCTGTCCGAAGATTATGTTAAATTTACACATGCCTGTGAAGCACAGTGAAACTTTGCAATATTAAAAATATTTAAGGCAGAGAGCTGGCAGAAACGTTAGCACGTCGGGCGAAAGGCGTAGCCGTATTTCGTCTGCCGTT
This sequence comes from Octopus sinensis, assembly GCF_006345805.1. Taxonomy (NCBI): domain Eukaryota; kingdom Metazoa; phylum Mollusca; class Cephalopoda; order Octopoda; family Octopodidae; genus Octopus; species Octopus sinensis. The sequence continues at coordinate 157,345,424 of NC_042997.1, forward strand.
ACGTTCTGAGTTCAAATTCCGCTGAGGTCGACTTTGCCTTTCATCCTTTCGGGGTCGATTAAATAAGTACCAGTTACACTCTGGGGTCGATATAATCGACTTAATTCGTTTTGTTCCCTCTGTGTGTAGCCCCTTGTGGGCAGTAACTAAATAGGTATATCGTCTGTCTTTACATTCTGAGTTCAAATTCCGCCGAGGTCGACTTCCTTTGGGGGTCGATAAATTAAGAACCTGTTGCGTACTGGGGGCAATCTAATCGACTGGCCCTCTCCCCAAAAATTTCGAACTTTGTGCCTAGCTACGCACTAGGGTCGATGTAATCGACGTAATCCGTTTGTCTGTCCTTGTTTGTCCCCTCTGTGTTTAGCCCCTTGTGGACAGTAAAGAAATAAGTATTTCGCCTGTCTTTATGTTCTAAGTTCAAATTCCGCCGGGGTCGACTTTGCCTTTCATCCTTTCGGGGTCGATAAATTAAGAACCTGTTGCGCACTGGGGGCGATGTAATCAACTGCCCCACCCACCAATTTCGAGCCTTGTGCCTAGAGTAGAAAAGTATACGTGTGCGCGTATATATGCATGCGTATATCTATTTTTATATATATATATATATACATACATACTTATACTTTTCAGTTTCACCTATTTTTTGTACAATAGTTTATTGCTCAAAGAACACAAAGTTAAAGCTCAGTGCAGGAATCATAAAATATTATATTGTGTGTGTATATGTGTATGTGTGTACGTATGTATGTTTATGTATCTATGTGTATGTACGTTTATGTATGTAAGTATGTATGTATACACACACACACACATATAATATTTCTCAGTAGAACGATGTAAACATAAGCATGTATTTTTACATTTTTTTTGCATACATATACAGTTACACACAACGAGCGTCAGCTCTACCTATATACTGTTGTTCATGCACTCGTGGGTGTACCTTTACCTTCACACAATTCTCTTTCTTCCTCTCTTTACACACACACAGCCATCTATGTACACGTACACACATTCAAACATATGCGTATATGAATGTGCTTATATATATATATATATATATAATATATATATATATATATATATATATATATGTATGTATGTATGTGTGTGTGTATGTTTGCATGCATTCGCTTATATGTGTGTGTGTGTATCCCTCACAGTCTCGCGCATATACGCTATAAAGAAAGAGTACACTCGCAGCCTCGATGCTGCAGAGTCGTATATATATATTCAAAGCCGGATATTTGCTTTCAGCCTGTAGTTATCGTTATGCACCATTTCACTTCTACTGCAGATTTATGAGCATTCCTTTTTCTGGCAGCCAAATGACGGAGTGACTGGGCTACTGGTGTCAGAATCATGTTGTTCCTCTAAACATGAAATGCAGCAGAGATATTCTTACATTATCTTCAACATTCTCTTTTTCATTCCATCTATTTCTCTCTAAACTACTTTGTTTCATTCTATCTTCTTTCCTTCCTTCCTTTCTTTTTTGTTTGTTTGTTTGTTTGTTTGTTTCTTTCTTTTTATCTTCAAACTTTACAAGTGAAATATAACCCACAAAAAAAAAAAACAACCAGAATGTTATTGTGATAAATCACAATTTAGTCGAGTAAGATGGTCAAAGTTTGGTGCCAACGTAAGCAAGATGACATGCTTGCAAATATAGAAATAATTGCTTCGATGTTTTCCGCCTCACTACAGCCTCAACCACAATCATGCCACCCACCACCACCACCACCAACAACAAATACACCGATACCGTATTCAAAAGTCTTTTTACATTATAACTTTTTTTGTCAACACGGACATTTTGCACCGTAATATTAAGTCAACTCGTTAATTCATTTAGTGACACTGATGCAGTAAGCGCCGATTTACAGAATTAAAGGCTCTTAGAATAACAAGATAAAAAGAAAACGATGATGTCGCAAAAGGAAAAAAAAAAACAAATGAAAAAACTATAAGAATCCTATCATGTGCAGACGAACTGTAAAAGAGTTCAAATATGGCAGAGGTGAGGAAAAGAACTAAATACCCGAGTTTGACAGGCCGCTAAGTGTTTGTACCGGTAGCTTTCGAGACCCCAGGAGCTCTTGAACCCCGCACTGCTGATTTCCTCTGCAGGTTTCATCATGGAGAATTATTTTTGATTTTCAAAGGCATTTGTGTTTTATTTTTATTTTTAAAAACATTACAAGAACTAGTAAATACATAAATTACAATAATTGAGGGCGCGTGGCTTAGTGGTTAGGGCATTCGGCTCATGATCGTAAGGTTGTGAGTTCGATTCCCGGCGACGCGTTGTGTCCTTGAGCAAGACACTTTATTTCACGTTGCTCCAGTCCACTCAGCTGGCAAAAATGAGTTGTACTTGTATTTCAAAGGGTCAGCCTTGTCACTCTCTGTGTCACGCTGATTATCCCCGAGAACTACGTTAAGGGTACACGTGTCTGTGGAATGCTCAGCCATTTGCACGTTAATTTCACGAGCAAGCTGTTCCGTTGATCGTATCAGCTGGGACCCTCGTCGTCGTAACCGGCGGAGTCTTAAATTACAATAATCATCACTTTTTCTCACCTACTTCTCCGATTTTTATTTCGTTTCAAACTACTAAAATCTGTTGGGATTATCAGAGAATCTTGCCTTTCATAGTATAGAAACATTTCGTGGCACCAGCAGACAAATTGGAAAAGGCTTTGCCCCGGAGAAAAGCGAAGGAGTTGCGCTGAAACATTCATTCTGACTCGCGGGGTTCGCACTTGCGGACAGCAACCTCTACCTCGATAACAGTGAACAAGTACATGGTCCGGGAACTAAGAATGTCAGAGGTCTCAACTGCCACAGGTTCAACCATAAACCTGTCGGAGAGCGACCGTTAGCCCGACAGTCTTTTTTCTTAGCCTGACGAACAGCGGAGCTTGGTTTAGTAGCTGACACCACCAAGTTATTGCTGGAGAAGGTGTTATAGAATATGTTATTCCAGAAACGGGGCCTACCGCCGAGGAACGGGAAAATCGTCTTACCGTCCGTAAAGTCGGGATGCCGGCAATTCGTCTGAGAAATGGGTCGCACGAGTAGGTGATGGGTACTGCTGCAGCAAATGCCGTCGGCCATTCTCCACGACAACACCTTTGTTATTTTGTTTGCAGGGTGCAGTTGGACACAGCGTTCGGATTAGGGAGTACATCCTGTTAATCCTTTCCCTCGCCACTTCTTCAGTTGCTTAACTTCCTTTTTATCTTTCTTCTTTTTTTGTTGAAGTAATTGGGGTTACTGCTTCAGTGATTGATTTCTGATTTCACTTTTATTCCATGTGTAAGACCATCTTAATTTGTCGATAATTTAGTCTTTCATACTTCTATTTTTTTTTCTTCTTTTAATCAATTTATCTTTAATATGGCAATAGGTCGTTATTCAAAAGTTTTGTACATCCAGAGACTCAGTAAAACATTTAATTGTACGTCTTTGTAAGATACAAGATTCTATGTTTTAGTTAAGATCGCTATTGAATAGGTATCAGACTTCTGGGTAATCCCTATATGTCTCAAAAGCAGACTATCGTCTTACACAAGGATTCGTATTGAGTCTGAAAGCGAGTAACTATCCACTTAATAAGTCCACTTCAATTCATGAGAGTATTACTAACTTATTAATTAAAGTGAATTAACTGAACACTAACTATATATTTGTCTAAGCCGGCAATCCTGGAAATGATATCTTAGAATTAAATAAGACCAGAACTGCACATGCGCTGCAGAAAGGAATCAGAGAATGCAAAATATACTTCTTGTACAAAAATCTAGAGTTAGAGGACTCTTGGTGCAATATCGCGACTATGGCGAGCTGGCAGAAACGTTAGCACGCCGGTCGAAATGCGTAGCCATATTTCGTCTGCTGTTACGTTCTGAGTTCAAATTCCGCCGAGGTCGACTTTGCTTTTCTACGTTTTCGGGGCCAGGGGTCGATGTAATCGACTTAATCCCTTTGACTGTCCTTCTTTGTCCCCTCTTGTGGGCAATAAAGAAATATATATATTCTGATTCCTATGTATCACTTAGATTCTATGTCTGTAAAAAAAAAAAAAATTCTACTGAATACATTAATTACTTTTTGACTAAGAGACGTCGTTATTTGATACGATATATCTTGAATAGCAATGTCTTCACCCTTTTCATTTCACATGATTTAAACTCGGTCATTGAGATGAATAGATTGGTTTGCAGGCTTATTTTTGTGAATGAATTTAATCACAATAAAACAAGGTCCGATATCAGGCTTCATTTGCTGATACTCGACGGACTCAGATTAACATGGAAGAACCACACATGCTTCTTACACACACACACGCAAAATATATTAATGGTTCGCATTCGGATTCCTGCAATAATCATTATTATTTACTAATTTTCTTTAGAAAATATTTTAAAGTTCTAAGTTTTGGTTTCCATAACTAATCTTAATGTTATTATTATTATTCTTTATTTTTATTCTTATTCTCCTGATTATTATTATTACAGTAATACAGGTGTTACGTTCCAAAACCCCACGCGATAGGTGAAAATCTGCGAAGTAGAAACAGTACTGTACTGTATATTTTTAAAAGTTATTTTTTATAATTTGTATATATTTATTTTATTATAATTGCAAAACAACACCACGGAGGAATCGATGTAAGCTTAAATGATAAACCGCGATAGGTGAACCGCGATATGATGAGGGATTACTGCATTGATGTCGTTGCTTTTAGGGTGGTCAGCTGGAAGAATCATGTGAGTATTTGAAAAACAAATTGCTTAACGGCATTTCTTATAGCGCTTTGTGTTCTGGATTCAAATGCCGCTGAGGTCAACTTTATTCTTTTCGGGTGTCCCTAAAATACATACAAGTTGAATACTGGGATCGATGTAATCGACATGCCCCGTCCCTCTAAAATTGTTGGCCTTGTAGCAAAATTAGATCGTAAATCCAGTCGATTAGAAATATCAGCAACAGTATCAGCAACCACAACAACAGTGGAGGCGCAATGTCCCAGTGGTTAGGGCAGCAGACTCGAGGTCGTAAGAACGCGGTTTCGATTCTCAGACTGGGCATTGTGAGTGTTTATTGAGCGAAACACCTAAGCTCCACGAGGCTCTGGCGGGGTAGAAGTGCTGAACCCCGCTGTATTCGTCCATTACAACTTACTCTCACTCTTTCTTTCTACTTTTGTCTCAAAGCAGAGGAACCATGGTGTAACTCACTATGGTGTGGTAAACTTTCAAACCCTAGTCTAGATTGTGAATCCTCTGTACCCCAGGATGGTTCAGCTCCCCACCCGTTAAAAGCCACCGTTTACGGAATGAGGATAACAACGTGGCTTTCGCGCCCGTGCAACCGCTAGTCTATCGCGTGTGGTGGGTGAATCTTCAAGTTGCCATATGCATTCTTAGTAGCTTAGAGTAGGCTCCAGTTAGAGATTATTCTTTGTGGCTAATGGTGTAAGACTTGATTAGAAGAAGGAGAAGAAGAAAAAGAAAACAACAACAACAATATTGCTACTAATAATAAAGATATCAACGTCAACATTAAGATACATACACATATCGCTTCAAGTGCAAGCGCGAACAACGTTAAATTGCATTTTTGCTATAGGAAAATTCTCGATATGAAACATTTTATCGAAAAATCAAGAGCCAAGAACATTTTGCTCATCGAACCAAGGCCAGCTTTCCTCAAACAAAGTTCATGCGAGAAGAAAGTATGGAAAGCAAACTATACAACAGGGTTTTCTGAAGCTACGGAAACACGAATTAGAGACAGCCTTGGTAGATATTTTCAGTGAAATGTCCTATACTAGTATTCGCTCAGATAAAACGGTATAATAAAGGGTGTTTATTTACTTTTGAGATGTCTGTGAATATGCACGTGTGTATGTATGTCATTATTCAGTTTATAGCACTATTTTTGTCATTTTAAAGCAGAGAACGAGGCGAAAGCCCAAGCGCAAATAGTACGCGATACACATGCTCATAAATTAGTCCCACTATATTTAAGAAGCAGAAGCACAAAAGTTGCCCTCTGACTTGTGTCTTCAGGCTGTTGAGCGGATTGTTGGAAATGATCCCTGTTGTAATGCAGCAGATGTAGCAGAGCTACTACAAAGGAATTTCAGCAACAGTGTACTTTTGTATGTATGTATGTATGTATGTATGTATGTATGTATGTATGTATGTATGTATGTATGTATGTATGTATGTATGTATGTATGTATGTATGTATGTATGTATGCATGCATGTATGTGCAGAACTGTATGTTTTATGTATGTATTCTCATGCATATAGTTGCATATCAAAACATATTCATATATATTTAAATGATTCACTTCTGGATCTGTAGTCTTCGGATTAGCTTTTTCCTTACTGGTTTTGAGAAGCCTAAATTCTCAAGATTGGTATTTAGGCAGTGTGTTACATATCCCAGAGCTCCAATAATTACAGGTATAAACCCGAACTTGTAATCTGGATAGAATAACTGCAGATTTCTCAATAGTTCAGCAAAGTGTTCTCTTTTTTACTGATCTTCAGTTTTATGTTAACATCAGCTGGGCATCTAATTCCCACAAATGTGCACAGTTTCTCTTCTTTCTTCTAAATAATCACATCAAGTATGTTGTATTTACATTTTATTGAGGTCTTCACTGGTATATTCCACCAGTATTCTTTTTTATTATGAGTAGCTATGGCTTCTGCTATATTGCGGGTATTTATTCCTTTGTCCTCAGGATTATCCTTCAGACGGATTTCATTATAGCTACAACGTCATATCTCATCGTGATGATATTTTCGGACAACTGCTTATGATGCGAGTTATATCTTCAGTGAGAACTCCACAAAGTTTGCATCGGTTGTCTCATTTTACGTATTTTCCAGCATCTCTATCCCTTTTGTGCATCAGGTACTTGGTTGATATTTCCTGTTCTTGGATTGCAAACGCATACCCTTTCAAGTGGGAAGTAGTAATCCGGTTATTGATCCATGATAAACTGCTTTGAAGATCAATGTTACTATCATCACGGAGCTTTCTAGTAACATTTCTATGCATAGTCTTCTGCTCACATAGTCTCATCTTTCCATCTGCTGATGTTTTGCATTAGAGTCGTGCGACTTCTTTGGGCATGTATTCTAGGTTATCAGTCAAGGAGTGTTGCTCGAGGAGTTGCCTTCCAAGTCTTATGATGTTATGAGACTCATGTACGCAAACTTGGTCTAGAGATGCACTTCGACACTTGGTGGTTTAAAATGCTGCGGAAGGGATATGATGCAACATTCAAAGGCTTTTGGATCGATGTTAAGCCTCTGCCGCCTTGTTTTCGTTTTAGGTAGAGGCAGTCTTGGTAACTTAATGTAGAAATTGTGTGCTTGTATGTATGTATGTATGTATGTATGTATGTATGTATGTATGTATGTGTATGTATGTATGTATGTATGTACGTATGTATGCATGTATGTATGTATGTATGCATGCATGTATGTATGTATGTATGTATGCATGTATGTATTATGTATGTAAGTATGTATGTATATGTATGTATGTATGTATGTAGTATGTATGTATGTATGTATTATGCATGTATGTATGTATATGTACGTATATAGGCACAACACAAGATCTATGTAGAATAACGTTGAAGGCAATATCACGTAAACTGACATATACAAATTAAAATATGCAAATATAAAGCACAAGTGCACTGTACATACGAAGAACACAGACACATATACATGCGAACTGGATATGAAAATGCTCAAACACAAAGGAAATTGATAAACAATTGATGAGTAAAGTAAGATTTATTTCGGAATTTTACTACTTTCCAAGTATAACTAATCATCTACGACTTTCATAGATGAGCATTTAATTATTCGAACGACTGAAGTACCAACGATTATATGATTATCTAAATGGATTAGAGACGTTTGAGCCTTGGTAAGAATGTTTTGCCATATATCTGAGTTGAAATCCCGTTGAAGTAGACTTTATTGTTTATCCTTTAAGGGTCCGACCCTTAAAATACTAGTCCAGTATGGGATTATCTTCTACCTTCCCCCTCTACTTCTCCTTATACATGAGTCTTCACTCTGACTTACTCTTTCCCTCTCACTCCTTCTCTCTCCACCCTTATTGTTGCCATTTATATTGCACAATCTATATCGTGATTTATTTATTCATATTTTTTTTTGCTTTTGACTTCTTTTATTTTGCTAGGCACCGTCTTGAAGATTTTCAGTCGAATGAATCGATCCCAGTACTTTTTTTAAAAGCCTGGCTCCGAATCTGCCTGTTCTTTGGACGAATAGCTAAGTTAAAGGGACGAAAACACACCAATATCGATGGTCAAGCAGTGATGGAAGACAAACACACGCACACACGAAGCTGTTTTCGTTTGGCCTGAAAGCTATAGTAGAAAACACTCGCCCAAAGTGCCACGGAGTAGGACTGAAATTGAAACCATGTGGTCGGGGAGCAAACTTCCTAGCATACAGCCGCGCCTTCGCGTTTATTTATTGTAGGTTTTATTTCGTTCACGGTTCATTCAAAAGGAGTCGTACGATATCTGTTTGGCATCGGAGACTTCTAGACGTCACGGCGCATGCCTGCTTCCTACAAATCTGAAGAATACTGCTTTCCACGCAACTTTCGCGTTTCTTTTGATGCTGGCTCTTGTTTGTTTGTCTGCGCATCTGTTTCCTCAAAATTCTCATGTTTGTTTCTTTTCCTTATATTTTTGTATTTTATTTTTTTGATATTTTTTTTTTATTTCTTAGATAAGATGGACATGTTTAGTGGTGTACGTGTTGCCTTTTTTTCATTTCGTGGGTGTATGTGCATTTGGATATATATCTGTACGTGAATGTGTTTGTGTGTATGCGTGTGTTTGTGTCTCAATGTGTATGAGTGCGTGTGAGTGCGTGTGTTTGTGTCTCTCTCCTTCTGTATGTGTACGTGAGCGCGGGCGTGCGTGTGTAGTTATGAGCGCTTGTGTATGGTATTGTGTGCATGTGAATGTCTTGTACCTATGTATATCATGTGAGAGTACGTTGGGCATGTATGTAACCGAAGTAGCTTCTGTGCGTCTATACTTACGTATGTGAGTGTTTGCGAATGCGGGTCAATATGTATGAATGTATGTGCAATTCATATACGTATGTGAGCGTATGTGTTCATGTAGTTGAGTATAATGTTGTTGGTGACGTGTTCATGTGCATGCGCATGTGTGAGATCAAGTGTGCGTGCGTGTGTGAGATCAGTGTATGTGCGTGTGTGTGTGTGTGTAAGTTTGTGTGTAAGTGCATGTATGTGTGATTTTGTGCGTGTGTATGATAATGTTTAATGTTATTTGTGGATATGATGTGAGATTTTGATGCGTGTAAGTGCGTGTTATTTATTTGTGTATGCCAGCGCGTGCGTGTGTGTATGTGTGTATGTGTATCTGTATCTCAATGAAAGCAAGACAGGAGAGA
>NC_042997.1:157359933-157434933 GCF_006345805.1 Octopus sinensis
CATCCATGCACGACTCGCCATACACTTGTGTTAAATGGCGATGAATTTGAATCGGTTTAATGCCTTTTGCGTTCAAAAACCAAATAACTGCGTGAACTTCACACTTGGCGGTAGCGTCAATCGGGAGCTCCATCAGATACGACTGCCAAGCCAAGACTGATTTTGGCAGCAAGGCGCGCGCAAGGGCAGGCGCAGGCACAGGCCAATACACAACAAACGTAGCCGTTCAAGAATTTGGACCTGGAGATCTCCATTTCCAGCGACAGTGGTGTCGGGCGTCAACGAAGAGCCCTCGACTACAAGACGACCTAAGTTTTATTTTCCAAGGTCTGGGGTCTCCCGCCCCTAAGTCCTAGACCATCACCTAATCACCCTTACCCGTCTTGTTGCTTAACAACAACAACAACAACAACAAACGCAACAGTGTTGCCAATAGCCGCACGCAGTTTCCCAGCGTCCCCAGCGCTTTGGAGACCTTACTTTAAGGATTACTTTCTTACCTACATACTTGCATACATACATAGATACGAGAGTAAGTCAGAAATAATTGCAGGTTCTCTCTCTCTTTCTCTCTTTCTCTCTTGCACATGCACACGCACATACATACATACAAACGTACATACATACATACATACAAACATACATACATACATACATGCATACATACATACATACTCTCGTATTATATTAATTTTTATCTGTATATCGAACTATAATAACAACAGTTTAATATGAAACTGGGGAGCTACTCAATATTTATACTTTTACAAGAAGAGAGGTGACAGTGACTTCGAAATACGAACTGTCCTCGACGGTTAGCAGGCTGAAACTCCAAAGGAATTATCATTTCTCTTCTTGTGAAAGTATACTATACATGTGTGTATGTATGTATGTATGTATGTATGTATGTATGTATGTATGTATGTATGTATGTATGTATGTATGTATATATGCATGCATGTATGTATGTATTACGCATGAAAGCATATATGTATGTAAATGTATAAGTGTATGTATATATATATGTACATATATATACATGTACATGCAAATATGTATATCCATGTACATATATATATATATATATATATATAATATATATATATATGTGTATATATATATATATATACATATATTTATATATATATATTATATATATATATATATATATATATATATTTATATACACGCATACATACCACAGTACACGAACATACACATTTATGCATACATGCATACAAACATTCTTGATTATATCTAGTAAGCTCTGATATTGCCACCGATAAAGAAAGGCTATTAGAAATAAGCCATCTATAGACCATTTCAAACCTTTACCCTAACAAAACTTCATTCTTATCATATATTTAAATAGCTCAAATACTTGCCTCTTCTTTCTAAGAACACAAATACAATTGAACCCCTTTATATTCATTTTTAGTATGCCCACTTTGAATTCTTCGAATTGTCGCATTAGTTTTCTTCTGATCATTTTAAAGTTTGAGATAAGTTATTTATTTTATAACAGTTGCAGTTTAACAGTCATCCTGTATACACATTTATCATCATCTATTATTTATGTATGTATCGTCGGAAATTGATGGTCGCCCGCTTCTTTCTTCGTCATGGATTTCAGTACGACCAGCTAGCTGTAAACTCGTGTGTGTGTGTGTGTATGTGTATGTGTATGTGTGTGATGAACAACGCTAAAGCAAGCGTAATATTTATAGTCACCAAAAGGTACTCAAATCTAAAACTTAAATTCCATCTCTTTCATCGAGGATAGGTAACTTAGGAATAGGAAGTCAGACTGGCATCTCTCATTGTTTACCCGAAACAGCTGTAAAGTTAAGACTTCATTGCAGCATTCTTTTATTCTTTATTTCTATACGTAATTTTCCAAGTAAGTACATCTTTTGGGCCTACTTTTGTTTATTTGCCTTGTCTTACTCGTGTAAATATCGAAAGTATTTTTAAAATCCAATATTTAATTGCTTTATCTACTTCAAGTTCCACTGCTCAAAGCGAATTTTTCCACGTCCCCCAAAGTTTCTAAATTCTCATGATGCAAACAAGATATGTATAATATGATATGTGTGTATAAAAAAACAACAAAACTTTTTAAATGCAAAAATGCATAAACTTCAGAAGTTTAAAGTTAATATAATAATTTTATCTGTTAACGAAGAGAAAATAAAATCTGCCACGCATCCAGTGTGACTCGAAAGCCGCGTCTGTTATAAGTCATATAGTTGTGCTAACAACTACAGCAAAAAGACTTCGCAAGTCCCATTGTCCAATTTAGATGACTCAACCTAAGCTCTAAGAGTACACTTCCCATCAGATTTATGTTCACAAATTATATAACATAGAAACATAAAACCATAAAACTATAAATTCACGTCTTGTTTCTTACTCATATGCAAATGCCAACCCATTTATACCAATACTCAAAATATTCAAATGTATGTATGTATGTATGTATGTATGTATGTATGTATGTATGTATGTATGTATGTATGTAACTATTATTAATGCCACCAACACATTACATGTGTACCAGAAAGTATTGAGTCAGCATTTATGCTTCATAAACCCCATGATTTCTCTGTGAGTGGGACAGCCAAGTCAAGAATTTACATAGAGTCCCGAAGGAATTGCCAAATAAAAAATACCTAGAGTTTGGTACCAAAAGCATCATCAGACTTAGCTTAGAGAATTGAGGCAAAGTACTGCTGCTGCGACTTGATATTAAGCTTTGATTGATAAAGTAGCTTTATTTGTTAAAACCCTGTTAAAAGATGGAGACTACTTTATGCATTTGTGCCAACCTAATGTGAAAGGTTTATTTACCACACCTCCTAATTGAAAACTGATTTCTGATGAGAATTTGATGGTGAGCTGATCAACCTAGAATAGGAAGCTCAAAATCCAAATTACAAAGAAATTGTGAAAAGTTCAAGTTTAAAGAGCTGAAAGTTCAGCTTTTTGGATTCACATTTCGAATCTTTACCAACATGTTTTGAAGCTATCAGTAAAGAACAGAGGGAAAGATTCCACTAGGATATCGAGGACTTGGAAAAAATGTATCAGGAACATTAGGATGTCAATTTGATTGTGGGCTACAATTAGTTAATTCAAAGGGACACACTAATCTATGCATGTATATATATATATATATACATATACATATGAGAGGTATTGATATCCAGAAAAGCCAAGATGGCAGGTAAGGCTTATGTAAATGCTACGGAAGGACAGTAGTTAGACTCTCGGTTCGTATATATATATATATGTATGTGTGTGTGTGTGTGTGAGAGAGAGAGAGAGAGAGTGTGTGTGTGCATGGGTCTGTATACATGTATGGGAATAAAAGATACTGCTGACTTTTTATTTCAAGGTTTTCAGTCACCACTTAACACTGTGCATGCAAAAAGGTGACTTGCTCTGATGTATAATCAGGATCGATCCGGTCTGGTGAAGTAGCGTCATCTTTTCTATGGTATATATCAATGGTTCCCAGCCTGGGGTCCGCAAAGGTATACCGGTGGTCCTTGAACTAAATTCAAAATTTCATATGTATATATATATATATATATATATATATTATATATATATATATATATATATATATATATATAAGGATAGGCATATCAAAAGGGGTCGGTGGGAAAACTCATTGGGAAGCACTGTGAAAAGGATGGAAATCACTGGCAGCGAGCTGGCAGAATCTTTAGCACCCCGGGCGAAATGCGTAGCCGTATTTCGTCTGCCGTTACGTTCTGAGTTCAAATTCCGCCGAGGTCGACTTTACCTTTCATCCTTTCGGGGTCGATAAATTAAGTACCAGATACGCACTGGGGTCGATATAATCGACTTAATCCGTTTGTCTGTCCATGTTTGTCCTCTATGTGTTTAGCCCCTTGTGGGTAGTAAAGAAATAGGTATATATCTTGGGGTTGAAAGATTGCATGTTTGTTTGTCACAGTCTTATAACTCTGTACTAAACATATAGCTTATGTTCTGCAAGTAATTTAGCAAGTATATTCATTTGGACTGGCTTGTGTCAGTGTTTAAAGTTTTTGCAAAAAAAACAAAACAAGATAATATATTAATAGACTTGGTTTTTATAATTGTTCCAGGTTAGATGATAGGTTGCAGTGCAATTTCGAAAATGGCATTGTATTATGAATAAGTAAATAAAAACAAAAATTGGTTAAAACTTCAAGTGCATCTATATAACAAGATTGAGCCGTTTTTTTAAAACAATTATCAGTGTAAGAAGGAAAATCAAGGATACAACGCATCTGTAAAGATATTATGAACCAGTTTCCTGTTTTATACAGGATTTCAAATTTAGAGAATTTATCAATGAGTTTATTAGAATATGGGTTTACTATACCGGTAAACTTATTGTGCTGTTCCTGAAAATACACATCTATTTGCAATTTAAATAAGGATCAAATTTCATCCTTTTGCACAACTGCAGATGGCGTGTATCGTTTGAGGAACACCGTGGTATGTAGGAAATTAAAGTAATGACGTTTCTTTAAAGATAATACGAATCAATAGCTAATACGAGATACACCATTTCGAAGAAAGCAGAGTTTTACTACAAAGTTTTTCGCTGACTTCACCATCATCATCATCATCATCATCAACATCATCATCAACATCATCACCACCACCACCACCACCATCATCATCATCATCATCATCATCATCATCATCATCATCATCACCACCACCACCACCACCATCATCATCATCATCATCATCATCATCATCATCATCATCATCATCATCATCATCACCACCACCATCACCACCATCATCATCATCATCATCATCATCATCATCATCATCATCTCCACCACCACCACCATCATCATCACATCATCATCATCATCATCATCATCATCATCATCATCATCATCATCATCACCACCACCACCACCACCACCACCACCACCACCATCATCATCATCATCATCACCATCGAATCGTCTATGAGGTTTACATACAATCGTCTGACAGTAAACAAGAATGAAAAACCAAGAAACACAACAGTGTGTAAGGCCTCCCTATTCCCAGCCTTGCCGCATAACTTTTACTGCCGAGAAAAACGTTTTCCCAGTCTTGTTTTCCGACCTCCAGGAATATACTGGGGGACGGCTTATTTTGTCGTATCATATTCACCAGACTTACCGCCTAACTCACGGCAAATTTTATAGCAGCCAAATATATAACTCTGTGTGTGTCTTTATAAAATGGCTAAATGTCTGTGATTTTGTATAATGTGTGTGTGTGTTTACATAATGCTTTGATGAAATTATTATGTTGCTTCTGCTTTTACAACTGTTTTACGGCTACTTAACATACTAAAGACAAAATTCAAATTAACTTTATGGGAATCCATCAAATGCATTTTCACCCTTAAAATACTTCGGTTGAAAAATCAGAAGCAAGTAACAAAAGTATGCTTCGTTAAATGGCTAATTTAATCCTCTTTATACACAATCATCGTCCCATGAGAGCTCGTGCAAATACATACGAAGGCACACTTACGCACACGTACACAGTCGTACACACATACAAAGGGATAGATAGAGAGACAGGCACATATATATACACATAAATATAGAAATACGAAAGGGGCATTTACAGGGTCGTTCGACCAATTAGAAATAGCAACAAAAAATATTCCTCAAACCACACTCTATGGTCTTAAAAAAATATAATGTACAACGCTGGCTTATGTGTTTGAACTGCTAACGAAATGGTTACAAATGGAATATATTAAGTTTTGGCCTACTCTAATATGGTTGACTTGGAGACAAAAACAAAGCAAACAAAAGATGCAGTAATATAAAAACTCAAGTTAACAAGTAAACCTCTATGTAGTCACTCAGCTTACTAGAAACAGCAGTCACATCACTCTCAAATCTCACCGATGGAGTCTTAATAGAGATATAGGAATCCCTGATGTATAAAAGGCTGTTTGTACACACACACACACACACACACACACACAAATATATACATTCTGGATTCGGGAAGTAAAATCTCACCAGAGAGTATTAAAAGAACACCTGTCAAACAGGCAAACATAGCAGTAAAGTTAGGAAGTTGCTTTCGCAAGCATGTGATTCGGGGTTCCTGCAAATGACCCCTACCAAACCTTCGAGAATAAAATTCATTAGACTGAATTCCCAGTCGTGTGTGTATATGTGTATCTATACATACATACATATATATATATATATCTATATATATATATATATGTATATATATATATATCTCCAAACATACATTATATGTTCGGTGGTCTTCCACGTATCTTCTGTCAACTAAATTCACTTAAAAGGCATTGGTCGGGCGGGGGCTAGAAGAAACTTGTCCAACACGCCGCGCGCTGGAATTGAACCCTAAACCAAGTGATTGCATAGCGAGCTTCATAACCACACACCCACGCTTGCATATATAATGTTTTGTGTAGAATTTTACATAAAGCAGTCGAAGATTAACTGAAGGATCACTTAGTTCATTTGAGTGTAAGATTTATTTTTGAAAGTAAAAGTTTGACAGAGTCTTCGAAGTTTTGCTGCAGACTGGTCGTCTGACGTTCTAACATTCTGACATTCTGTCACTTCATTGCACTGGACTAGTACTTTATCATTCATGACCCAGAATGAATAAAGACGAAGTTTAACCCAGAGAAGATTTCAGTTCACAACACAAACAATGGAAACAAATACCACAAGAGTTATTTATTCCTGCTAACTCGATGCGTATATATGCGTGTGTATATCGCTAGAGTGGAATAGAGAGTCAAATAGATAGATGGATAGATAAGTAGATAGATAAATAGAGAGACAGATAGATAGACAGGCAGACGGATAAATAGATAGATAAATAAATAGATTGTAGCAAAATAGACAAAGAGACAGACAGACAGATAGATAGACAGACAAACATACAGATAGATAGATAGATAGACAGACAGACAGACAGACAGACAGACAGATAGATAGATAGATAGATAGATAGATAGATAGATAGATAGATAGATAGATAGATAGATAGATAGATAGATAGATGGAGAAAGTGGGAAAAATCAGATTTGACAGAACAATCAATAGTAATATAGATATATAGATTAGATTATTTTAACCATAAAATACACAGATATACCGGAGTCTGATGTTTGGGAGGTAAAAGCCCCTAATTATGCCATAAAAGGAAAAATGGTGGGAGAGAGTGACTTCTTAAACGTAAACATACACGTAATCAGACAATTTATCATATATGCATGCGCATGTGTGCTTGGCGCGATAGGAAAGTTCGTAGATCACATAACCTTAACATGCAGGCACCAATTCAGTAATTATAGACAATCTCTTGCAGCTCTCTTATTATCGCTAATTGCCTTTCTCCTCTTCACACACTTCTCTGCTTCCTTTTCTCCCATCCAATCAGCCATTTTCTTAAATGTGTTTTATAATGCATATGCCTCTCTGTGTACACGTGTCTTTATGTAAATGCTATGGTTCGTTCGAGTATTTATAGGTATTTTATAGACTATCATGTACATACAACGAACACATGTATGCAATTTCGCACTGATATACACACCCACGCCAACACACACCAACACAGACGCGCACACACACGCACACACACACACTCACACACACATAGACACATGAGTAGGAATGTAACGTACGCACATACACACTCACAAACATAGACATGTGTATGATTGTAAACGTATAGATATATCGGTGTAGGTACGTATATATGTATACATACATACATATATATATCTATATATCTATATATATTTATATATACATCCATCCCTTTTTTGTCTATATCTATATTACATATATGTAAGTGTGTGTGTGTGTGTGCGTGTGTGTGTGTATGCGTGTGCGTGTGTATATAAATGTAGGCATGTGTCTTAGATATATATTAATTTACATATGCATACTTATATACAGACATATATCTATCTGTTTATGACTATATATATATATATATGTATATGTATGCATATACATATATATATGTATATATGTATATACTTATGTATATATATAATATATATATATATATATATATATATATAGGAATAAAAAATGGAGTCAACTTGTGAGATTTTGCTGCCCTGGTAACTATTCATTCATTAATCCGTGTTAATTGTTAACAAGGTAAAATACACTCATCTATTTATATATATATATATATATATAAATAATCAGAAAATGGAGAAAGTCTCAGATTAGCAAACACATCGATGCAACTACATTTATAGCTTATTTTTAATACAAAGCGAGATAACAAATAGGTCACCTATTTGTTTTGTCTTGCTTTGTATTAAAAAATACGCTATAAATGTGGTCCAATCGACATGTTTGTAAATCTGAGGTTTTCTCCATATCCTGATTATTTGCATTGGTTCCTTATAAACTCTTGTTTATCCTGTTGTTATCTGCACTATACGTGTTTGGTGTGTCTGTACACCAATGCCCGGGTATAATACGGGTAACAGATATCCATAGTATATACTGATATTTTATCCCTTCGTTGGTTATTATAATCGCTAACTCTATTTACACTTTATATATATATATATATATATTATATATATATATATATATATATATAATTAATAATAGTTACGAATATAAAATTCCAAACTTACAGGGAAAAATTCCATTTAGCAATTCTAAATCAAATTTCACAATATATAATATATATATTTATATAATTAAGAGAAATAACCTGTATTAAGTAATTCAATTGATAGTGAAAGATATTATCTATATTAAATCATATAGTAAAAAATTTAAATATATTATAATAAATATTATTGTAAAATCTTTTTTCTTGGTCTGACTGCCGACCGTCAACACCTCTCATGTCCATCACCTATGTTCCTGCCGTTAGGCTTTCACTTCATACACGCCAGGTAAATCTGATTCATTCTCAGTCGAAAGACATAATTGTGTACCATGGCGTAGTGGTTAAGAGCACGGGCTACTAACCCCCAAATCTCGAATTCTATTCCAAGCAGTCACCTGAATAATAATGATGATGATGATAATAATAATAATAATAATAATAATAATAATAGCAATAATAATAATAATAATAACAACATCGAAAAATACCTTAGGAATGTGAACCCAGGTTCGAAATATCCCTAAGACACCTGATGAAGGCTGGAGGGTATATCAGCCGAAACGTTGTGTTAACAACAAACAAGATGAAAATAATGTACATAATTCCTCATCTCTTAAATATAGAACTGTGTTCATTTTAGGTTTCTAAATAAACAGAAATACCTAATTTCATTGTAAGTTTCTAAATAAACAGTAATACCTAATAAAATCAACACGTATCAGCTTACTGTTTCTTTTGTTTCTTCATTGATTGTATTCATTTTTCATCATTTAAAATAAATTGTTATATTAATATATTTGTCTGCATGTTTACTTTATGCGTATTTCAGTATTATATACTGAAATACAACCCTACTCCTAATCTAAATTTTTATGGATAGAATTAACCTAGTGAAATCATAAATCCAGCTGAGTCAATGAGTCCCCCAAAATATATGAAATAAAAAATATGTAAAAATACTAACACAGAAAAAGCATAGAAAATACTAACACACAGAAAAATATATAATATACTGACATACAGAAAACTTAAAACAAAACACGCGGATACAAAGAATCTCGTGGTGTAGAGCATCAAGTGTGAAAAAATCAACATAGACAACAGCGGCACAGACAACAGTGAACCACAACACAGCGTGCGGTTGTCATGGTAACAAGCTGCTAATGCCACGCTATCTGTTGATTGGCTAAAATTACCCAAATTTCCCAACTTTAATTCCAAGTAACATACGATTCTTTAATTTACAAGATAAAGTAATCGGTTGATCATAATAAAAATTCAAAGTTGCATCGATACACCAAAATTGAAAGCAATCTGCACAGAATTAAGGGAAGCTCATCTTGCGAATGAGGCAGGCTAGATCCCAAACACGCATACATACACATGCTCAAACTCACACACAACCACACACACAAACAAACAAATACACACACACACACACTCACATTTTCACACAAAGAGAATGTTAAAGAATGCTCAAGTGAGCGTTATTATTATCGAAGCCAATACAAATGTTTTATAGCAACAATATTAACATAGTGAATGCGGGCCTGAATCAGCATTATATAGCTATAGAATTAAAATCACATTATTCAAAGGACGCGTGTCTACCCGCTAGAAATAAGAGTTAAACTCCTCATTTGGACCGCCAAAAAACATTAACAGTAAAAGTAACAGTTTCAACAGTATACGGGCGAGCGAACCGAAAATAATCTTTCACATACCTATATAATATAAAGCTATATATTCAACGGAACAGGTATATATGTTGACCGGTTTTGCCGAACCGCTAAGTTACGGGTACATAAACACACTAACATCGGTTGTCAAGACTTGGTGGAGGGACAAACACAGACACACCACAAATATATATATATATATACACATACGCACAAATAGACACACACACACACACACACATATATATATATATAGATATATATATATATATATATATATATTATATATATATATATGCGACGGGCTTCTTTCATTTTCCATCTACCAAATCCACTCACAAGGCTTTGGTCGGCCCAAGCCTTCAGTAGAAGACACTCGGCTAAGGTTCCACGCTGTGGGACTGAACCCGGAACCATGTAGTCGGGAAGAAAGCTTCTTACCACACAGCCTCAGGAAATGTTTTGAATATGCAAATGAAGCTCTTATTCCATTATGCCGGCCACAGTCTATTTTTATCCTACAGCTCAATGCAGCTCCCAAAACTGGTTTACCGGTCAGCATCATTATACTTACTGATGAACCATTTTTGGGAGCTGCATCGTGCTGTAGTATAAATATAGTAATAATAACAATAATCCTTGGATAGAATTTATAAACATGTAATGCATCGCTACGCACGTTTCCACAAATCACATGTGTCTTAAGATCACAGTCCGTATTCCTGGGATTATTACAGCGTAGTCCGTAGTATCCGTGGACATCTGGTAGATCATCTTCATGGGTTCATTTCTGCAGGCGATATAACATTAAAGGATGTTTAACTGATGATTGTTTATCTCTTTTGACTTGTGTATACATTGGCGCCAGCATGGTTGTGTGATAAGAAATTTACTTTCTAACCTCATGGTTCTGCGTTCAGTCCTACTGCGTGGCATCTTGGGGAGCTGTTCATCTACTACAGCACAATAGCCCCGGAATTTGCGAGTGGACTTTTGTAGACAGAAACTGCAAGAATCCCGTCGTATGTGTGTCAATGTGTGTTTATATATGTATATAGATACACATAGATATGGCTATATGTATGTATGTGTATATATATAGCTCTATGTGCGTGTATGTATGTGTGTGTGCGTGTGTTTGCCACCTCAACCATTGCATTAGTTGTTTAGTCTCTGTAACTTAGCGGTTCAACAAAAAATTCGATGGACTAAGTGCCTGACGCCAATGAATAGAAAGAGGGTTCGATTCGTTTGATTAAACTCCTTCACTTCAGTGCCCTACTATGGCCGCAGTCCAATAACTGAAACAAGATTTAATGGGTCATTAGTAAAGAATGCGCGGCGTTTTGAGGCCTTCCACTCGACGGCATTAATACGCACCGATTCCGTCACTGCTACTGTCATTTGACTGCGGCCATGCTGGGACACTGCCTTCAAGTACTTATCTATATATATTTATATTTCTATGTAAGTGTGTGTGTGTGTGTGTGCGTGCGTCTGTGCGTCTCCAGGGACACATACTAAGGAATTCATAGTTCCTAGTCTCACCACGAAACATCAACCTCTACACTTCACACACCTTCCGATTGCGCTAACTTACACATACAAAGGCGGTGCTCCAACATAGCCGCAATTAAATGACTGAAACAAAGAGTAAGGCGAGCTGGCAGAAACGTTAACACGCCGGGCGAAATGCTAATCGGTATTTCGTCGGTTCTGAGTTCAAATTCCGCCGAGGTCGACTTTGCTTTTCATCCTTTCGGGGTCGATAAATTAAGTACCAGTTACGCACTGGAGTCGATGTAATCGACTTAATCCCTTTGTCTGTCCTTGTTTGTCCCCTCTATGTGGGCAATAAAGAAATATGAAACAAATAAAAGAGTAAAAAATACACAAAAAAGAAAAGAAAGCAAAAACGTAAATTCCATTAAAGGACATTGGCACTGTCTCAATCTCAAAGAATTTTCCTCTCACTAACCCGCTTTCGTGATGAACAAGTATAAGAAAATTAATGCACCACTGAGCTTCATTTCCACAACCAAACGTCAATTACCGCGAGAGTCATAAACTAGCTAACTAACTCACAAATTAAACCTATCAACATTTACGTTTTCTAATCACATAAACAGAAATCTTTACATAAGAAAAAGAACGAGAATAAGAATAAAATCAAACAACGGAAATATGTAGTTTATATTAGCATACAGCTAGAAGGAAGGAAACTAATTTTAAATCTCTTTCGTTTCGGACAGTTCTAATAGATTGTGATGTGAGTATCTTCCATCTTAGTGTTCGAGTATTCCCTGTCTCATTGTCACTCAAATTCTTTAACTACCTTCCTCTTTTTTCATGTCCACTATATTTACAAGTATACACACATAGAATCACACACATATGCAAAGGTATATATATATATATATATATATATATATATATATATATACACACACACAAATTTGAGGAAGCAATATCCCCGGAAGGGATTGTTAAAAACAATTAAGCTGCCAAATATACTATCCGAAAACATACCTTTCCTGATGATATCCGACAATATATCGTTTATTGCATCTATAAAAGTAACAATTATTAATGATTCAAACATACTGTCAGATTGAAACATATGTAGAATTTTTGGGGGATATTTTGGGGTTGCTTTGTTGATGCGGTTCCTTTTATACTTGTTCTTATAGAGATATCTTTTAATCGTTTAATTCGTATTACTTTTCCATTGTGATAAAATGACCCAAGCATCTATTATATATTTTTTCTTCTACATTTTTTATTGACGTTTTAATTATATATATATATATATATATATACATATGTGTGTGTGTGTGTGTGTGTGTGGCGTGTGAGTGTATACACACAGACAGACATACATATATACATAATGCATATATATATATATATACAATCAAAACTCCCCCCGTCCAATGGACGGTGCTGAGTTGTCAAACATTTAAATCAAATTTTCTCAAAACAACTTGTCCGACCGTCCCATAGGTCTCCCCTTCGAGAAACACTGATTTAACATAAATTTGAGACATCAGCAAAAGAAGAAATAAAGACTTTTTTCTATTCCAAAGAAAAACGATTTTATTCACACAAACATGCAACCGAAGAATTTAAAATTCAGTAATGATAGGGCTGTTCACTGGGAGAACACAAACATGGTGTAAATAGTAAGCTTGGCAGGAAAGAAACGTGCCTTTAAGCAGTACGAAAACTAAAAAAAAATGAAAGGTGCAGTTATGTACAGGTTGACGGAAGAAAAGCAGGACAAAAACGGCTTTATCGATCGCATTCTCACCTGGAATCAATTTTTGTAATTTTTTCAAGACTTATACACGCCCTGATACCGTCGGTATCTACATATTAAATTTGAACGCAATCGGATGGAGGATGCTCGAGATCCTAGAAGACACACACACAGACAGACAGAACGGATTTTATATAATAGATATTCACACATATAGATATGCATACACACATACACATATCTGAAAATGATATATATATATATCTACACAAATATACATGTATCTATACATCAATACTAATACCTAGAGAAAACACATATATGCTGTTGGTAGGGCAGAACTCCATTTCTGAATGCAGGATCCAATTTCTCAGCGGATACCGAAAGACCTCTAAAAGTGTTTTTGATCACTTCTGACATAACACCAGAGTTACACGGGACCAGTCACCGATGTAGACGACGGAACTTCTTCACAACAGCATGAGATTATTGAGTAAACTGTTATCGCTATCAACTTCAACACTCAGAGGTACCGGCAAAAGATAACTTCAAATCCTTCGTAGGAGTAAATATAACCGGAGATATGAATCTTAAGTCATTGCTTGATTATCATTCTTACACTCCCAAAACAATGAAAACCGTTTCCAAATCTCGTTTGCCTGTTATATAACAAGTACTTGGATTGCACACTAATTTTTCTTTTTTTTTTATTGAATAGAAAGCAAGGCGAAAATAATTCAAGCAACATCTCTGATGTTCAATCAAATGTTACTATGAAAAGAATTATTTCAAACCCAAGGCACTTCTGATATTGGCCGACCCCGAGTCATTCTTCAAATCTCGATTCACTGCAAACGTAACGAACTTTACAAGTTTTTAATTACATCAAAAACAACTTCGATACTGCAGTTTATAGATTAGGGAGTTATTTTTGTTTCTAAGGTATATTATCTTAAAAGAACAGTGAGTCAGTTGATTACAGTGAACGGTGATATATATCACTCCATCAAAGAATTCTGGAAAAGTTACAACATTATGCAAGCAATTAAAAAACATTAAAGTCGCCCTGGGGGAAGGTAAATACACGTGTCAATTGGGTTTAGAACATCTTGTGTCCTGAGGAAGACTATAGGGTAGAGGTTGAAACAGTCTCAAACAGCAATAGCCTTGTATAAAAGACGAAATTTCTCTAACTGGAGAAATGACAGATGGTTATGCCGGTGTGCAATCCATCTTATATCCCCAGAGTGATGTACACTAAGTTACCAGGAACTGCGATGGTTTGAGAAGTTGTAAATAACGAAAGTCATATCATATCACCTCACATCTCTCCATAGGGTCTTAGAGTTAATGCTGCTGGATACTTCCAGGTGCGGAAAACAGTTGTTAAGCCCGATGAATAGATTACACCGTGGAAGGTCAAGACTCGGCACTTTGTCACGAAGCACCCGTCACTAAAGAATGGATATCAGGCAACCTTTACGATCATTTAGCTTGTGACCTCCAAACTCACCAGATTTAAATGCTAGTGTCTACTATCTTCAGAGGGTTGTTGAAAGGAAAATTATCAACATCCACACAATGTCACAGTTTCACTAGAGACCACCATTGTCCGGTGATGCTTGAAATGGCTATGGAACATTTAGCGTAGGCATGTCTACGATTCCGATCCCGCATTAAAGCAGTCATCGAAGCTGCAGACAGATTCATAGAATATTTTTATGAGAAATCTTATCCAGAACATCTGCACAATTTTTGTTTTAATTAAAAATACATTTTTTTTGCTACATTAGAGCATGTCCTCAAATACCTCTCAGATCCCGTGTATATAGTGTGTGTGTGTGTGTGTGTGTGTGTGTGTGTGTGTGTGGTGTATGTTTGTTTGTATGCATATGTATATTATATATAAGTATACACACACAAACACATACACACATACACAAATAGACACACACTCACACACACACACATACGCATATATATATACTCACATACATATCTGTGCAAATAAATATTTTAATATTTTATTGAAGATCGTTGACCGGGCGCAAACGGAATGTTTTTATATTAAAGCTTAGTGAGAACTTTATATCATTTACACTCAAGCTTACTTCTCAAATTGCAGTGGGAAACGTAACTAATCCATGCAATGTAGGTATTTTTTTGCATGTAGCATTTCTACATGAAAAGTATGGGGCCACAGCAATTCGAACTGGCTAAATAGCAGATATGTTAAATTAAGCAGAAATTGCCACATTTAAAGTTTGGTGTTAGCGATGCATACATTTAAGTTTTTGTGGTAGAATATTAATTTTTGTAGACATGTGCATGATTGTGATTTATAATATTTTGAACACAATAGATTTTATATAAATAGAGAAAAATATATATAAGATATAGAATAATAACACAAAAAAAAGGAAAAAAAAAGAATTAAATCAAATTATCCAGAACAAAACCCAGTCTGGAAATTTGATATTAGAAATAAGTTTAAAATATGACGAATCTGTCACTTCTTAACTCCGCATTTCCGTTTCCAGTTGCAAGCTGTTTTAATTTATAATACGATTAACAGCCTAATTAGTTGCTGTTTGCAAAATTCAAACTTTACGTGTACTGTTTGTTCATAATGGAAATCATACATTAATTTCCCGCTGTGGTTTTATATTAATTTTCCTCATTATATTAATGTCGTTATTATCTTGCTACATGGTCTGGCTAATGCCTTGGAGTAGAGCCGGAGTCCCACCGGGTCGATTCCGTGTTCGAGTCTTTATTCATGACTGTTATTATTAAACTTCAATTTGCTTACGTCTCTCTAACGCTCTCCCGAAAGGCATGTACAACTAATCTGCCGCATTCCGCATTCATATGACTATTAATTTTAACTGAATATTAGTAACTAGTGTAGTACCTGTCAAAAATGGCGGGGTTTATTTGTCAAAGGAATGAATTGTGCAAGTATAATGTATGTCAGAGAATGAGATAGGATAGTACCATTGGTTTATATAAAGTGCGATAAAGACAGATCTAAGCTGATTTTTGAAGAATTTGTCTGACAAACCTATAGTTTTCTATCGAGCGTTGTATCTCACCGTTCTGTTATGGACCGCTGATCCTCTGTGCCCATGCTTAAAACCAATCCCTGAAGAATTACTTGGATGAAAGACAAATTTCTGATTGGGTAGCACGCCATTCTATCACAAGTAACTTTTACCACGAGAAAAATAAAACTCGGCATTAATAACCAATAAGTTGTTTGTCATTTTATAATGCAACCACAGTGGGAGAGAGGAGAGAGAGAGAGAGAGAGAGAGAGAGAGAGAATGAGTGAGAGAAAACATAGCTGCCTATGTGTAAGTAGAAGGTTGCACATTGAGTACTTTTATCTATCTATCTATCTATCTATCTATCTATCTATCTATCTATCTATCTATCTATCTATCTATCTATCTATCTATTTGCGTGTGTGTATGTATGTGTCTGTGTCCGTTTAACTATCTGTCTACCTATAGATTGATTGATCGGTCAATGTATCACATTCATATACTCCGTCATTATCTTACCTTTTTATTCGTTCACTGTCTCCCTCCTATTTTCTTTCTGCGCCTATTTGTCTGTCTATCTGCCTGTCTGCCTGCTTATCTGTCTGCCAGTACTAATATATCTTATATATTGAAGTTTATCTTGCTAGCTGCTATTGTGGGAGTAAGTAATTGGTAATCTTCGTTCAATCATCAACTTGAATGCTTGTCAATTTCACTTCATCATCAGATCTTTTTGGTATAAGATCTTATGCATATGTACATATAAATATATGTAGATATGCATGCTTATATGCAAATATATGAGTGTATTTATGTATGCGTATAATATATATATGTATGTATGTAGGTGTCTGTCATTCACACAGTGTCAAAGAACCAACAAAAATGTTACATAAGTTATTACATACTGTGGTTATTATTATTATAATGAGTCAGGTCTAAAATCGGTGTAGACTGTTGTTTAAAGTCATTCCATTTCACTTATGTAGTTGATATGCCAGCAAGTGTATGTATATTGCAAAATTCTATTGGATTGACGATAAGTTCGTTTTTTTTTCTTATTTATTTTAATCATATCCAATGCTATTCGAATTAATACGAAAAATATTTTTACTGTAGCGTCTTATGCTTTTTTTTTTTATTGTAGCTCTAGTTTTCCTCTCCAATTTTTATTTATCTTCTAGAAATTTAAATAAATTTTACCACTTTTCGAATAAATGATGGTTGAGTGCCGAGTAGTTGGAGCTGCGGAGAAACCGGACAAATTTGTCTGACAAACCTATAGTTTTCTATTAAGCGTTGTATCCCACGGTTCTGTTACGGACCTCTGATCCTCTGTGCCCATGCTTAAAACCGATCCCTGAAGAATCATTTGGATGTAAGACAAATATCTGACTGGGTAGCACGCCATTCTATCACAAGTAACTTTTACCACGAGAAAAATAAAACTCGGCATTAAAAACCAATAAGTTGTGTGTCAGTTTATAATGCAACCACAGTTTAAAGCGGTTTAAGCCATCTTGTGGCGCCTACTCAAAATTAAGTAAACTGAAATGTAAAAATTTAAGAAGGCATGGACATGGAAAAGTGCTGGTGACATGATAGAAATTGTTGAGATTTCTGTTGGCTCTCTATCGACTGTCCTTTGTTCTACAGTTTTTGAGAACTAATTGGGAATTAAATGCTAAGACTTTATTGTAATGTAATTGATATTAGGTATTTCAACCACACCACTTTGATATGAAAGACAGCTAAATAACTTATTTATCGAGTACTGAACAATGGAGTTACCGAATATACTACTGAGCATCTGCAATTCCTTCTTCCCACATTCTGTCTGCTCACATTACTTCAGTCTGCTCAACTAAAATGAGAGCATGCCTGTGCTGGAACTTATCTTAACTGAGTAGACAGGTACACATTTAATCTCTTTCATCGGCTACCACATCCACGATGTTCCACTGGATTAAAGATAAGCTGGATGGAAGTGTGTGTATGTCTGTTCCCGACAACGAAGTCACCTAAAACAATTAGTAAAAAGATTTTACATGCGAAGTTATCACACTTGTAAATGACGGCTATGGTGGTTAGTTCTTGAAATTTTAGTAAACAAAACTTAATAAATATTGTAGCGTAGTGGTAATTTTGCAAGTCAGGAGTTGGGGATTCCCTACTTTGGTGTGAAGTTTCGCTTGAAGCCACACTTGGAAATATTCGTCATATACTAAGAAAAAGAGGTTATTTCTTAAGACGAAAACATTAAATTAACATACGTTACATACATATGAATTTGTAAATCTAACGATTCATTATTTTTAATAGAATACATGCACTTCACCTAGCTCCTAATGAGATTACAATTTGCTGAAGGTATTAAAATCATTTCACGTACATATATATATATATATATATATATATGTGTGTGTGTGTGTGTGTGTGTATGTATATATATATATGTATGTATATATATATGTGTATATTATAATTATTAGGGAATATTAGTTCCGAGTACACAGGAAAAAGACATTCAAATTAGATGTACTAAAATGAACATCTCTCAATGTTTAATTCGTATAAATAAAAGTAATTTTAGAGACAGAACTACCTTCAACTCAATCAACACTGAAAGGTTTTATACCCGACCACTCCATAAAATGTAAAAATTTTAACATTTTATGGAGTGGTCGGGTATAAAATCTTTCAGTGTTGATTGAGTTGAAGGTGGTTCTGTCTCTAAAACTACTTTATATATATATAATTATTATTATTAATATTATTATTATTATCATCATCATCATCATAAAAATGAGAGATCTAATGGATACAAATTAATTTATTAATTAATCGACATATTCACCTACATTTCACAAACAAAATTAAAATTGCAAAACATATATATAAATATATAATTTTGCATTTTGAATACCTTGTAGGGAAAATCCTCAAGGTGTACAAAGGACAATAAGGAGTATATTAGGACACGATTGGAATACACAGAATATATAGACACGTTTACTACATATTCCGTCTATACCAAACGTATCCTAATGTAATCCTTATTGTCCTTTGTACACTCTGGTGATTCTTCATACAAGCTATTTAAAATGCAAAGTTATATAATCTAATAAAGGGGCATATAAGCCCTCAACAAAAAATAAAAAGGAAGGATTTCCTATCCGTGTGGGAATCGAACCCGCTGACAGGAAAGCCTTCTTTTTTCTGTCGAGGGCTTAGATGCCCCTTTATCAGACTAGTTTCCTTAGTCATTGCATGATGATCGCTATAATCTTTAAGCTTATATAAATACCATTATTATTATTTACAGGGTTGTAAACTCGGCACTGTACAAAAAATAAATAAAAAAGACAATCGCAAAGTTATATATTTATGTAGGGTTTGTAATTTGAATTTTGCTTGTGAAATGAAACAGCTGTTGGTGAATATGTTGATAAATTGATAAATTAATTTGTATCCATTAGATCTCTCTGTTTTCTAACTCGATAATAATGTTTGATATTTTACGATATTCTATAAACTATATTCATTGAAGGAATATTTCTTCAAAATTTAATACATTAAACAAATGTATCTTGGATAAATATCCCTATAAGAGGTTTAAATATCCTCATTGTTACTACACACACACACACACATTAACACTTAATGAAATTAATTTACAGAATTTCGAAAGATTATTACTAGATGCCTCTATCAATCCGACTTTTAGGTCTGTTTTGGTCAATAGGATACTTTTATTGTTTCATTTTTAGGTTTAAAAGAATGATACGATTTCGGTTTCTCTGCAAATAAAATCATAGATCACTACATATTTGTATCCTACTGGAAGCACTCCGTCGGTTACGACGACGAGGGTTCCGGTTGATCCGATAAACGGAACAGCCTGCTCGTGAAATTAACGTGGCTGAGCACTCCACAGACACGTGCACCCTTAACGTAGTTCTCGGGGATATTCAGCGTGACACAAGAGTGACAAGGCCGGACCTTTGAAGTACAGGTACAACAGAAACAGGAAGTAAGAGTGAGAGAAAGTTGTGGTGAAAAAGTACAGCAGGGATCACCACCATCCCCTGCCGGAGCCTCGTGGAGCTTTAGGTGTTTTCGCTCAATAAACACTCACAACGCCCGGTCTGGGAATCGAAACCGCGATCCTACGACCGCGAGTCCGCTGCCCTAACCACTGGGCCATTGCGCCTCCACTGTATCCTACTACGTGATATGTGTAAGTTATTTCGTTACCAGGATTTCTTTCTTTTTCTCACTTTTATCTATATACTTCCCTTTAACTGCTCATGTTTGAAATTGCATTTTCCGTCAATTCGAAATCTCTGTGTGGTTTAGAAATTCTTTTTGCAGCCATAGAGTTGTGGTTTTGATCATACCACTTGGTACACTGAGCAAATATGATCTACAATAACGTTGAGTAAACCAGAACTTGTGAGTGAAATTTAGGAGTCAGAAACTGTGTGGAAGCTCATTGGTAGGACCGCTTCTAATTTTGATGATAGACTAATCTTTCGCCTTGTTTAAAATCACCACCACCTGCCACCTGTATGATTTTATTCGGGTACACTCTGTTGCAAGTATGCAGTTTGGATTTCAGATCCTAAGGTAACATCCTCCCTTCCACCAGTCCGAAGACTGTTGAAAGAATCATGAAGACTGCACTTTCTCTCGGATTAAGCTTTAAAAAATGCAAACTTTCATCTAGTGGTCCGAAATTCTATTGATACCATCAGCCACTCATAGCATAAATTATTTCATCACTTTTTATCATATTAACGTACATTATTTATATCCTTATGCCATATAGTTCCTGATACGTATGTTGAGGTAAATATCACATCAGCTAACTTCATGTAGCGACTTAGCAATAAAAATATCTATCCTATTTGATTCAAAAACAAGAAGTAATGGTTTATTTCGGCGGATTTTAGCGTGGGAATTGTCTGTCGGAATTTTCGTCAAAAGTATAGAATTCTGTAAAAAGCTGTCGGAAGAGGAGTAGAAACAGGATCATGAACTCGGCCGACATTCCCAACGTGGCGAGATTAATGCGGTAAATCTACCTGTCAATGTCAGCAATAGAGTGAACTCCGATGAAATAATAAGTGGTTTGCTAATTAAATGGTAGTAATGACCGGCTAACTGAAAAGAAAACAAGGAATATTTCAGATTCCAGAGAGATGAGTGTGTTACACCTACTCACACACACACGTGTGCGTGCACATACAACACACACACATACACATACACTCACACACATACACATACACTCACACACATACACATACACTCACACACACACTCACGAAAGCACTTGAACACACACGCATACACGCACGCACATGCACACAAAACATACACTCACTAACACAGATACATCTATATATTTATAAGAATAGTGTTATAATAATTCGCATGAAATATTGCGGAATATGCAGAGAATCTGTATCTCATAGAAATTGATAGCTATGTGGATAGAACAGACAATGAAATATAAAGAAATAACCATTGTCGCGATATTGAAATTTTACATATAAATAATTAATTAGTCCTATTATTTTGAGTCAAAAACTCTTTTTCACAAGTTTTAAAGAACGTGAGAGAAATAACTTACTTCCAGTTTATAGCGTGTCGGATCCTTGAGAGTGACATTAGAACCACTGTGCTTATAGGTGTAAAACCTTGAGTCTGTGTTCTGTGGTTTAAGTGCTAGAATGGATTGACATATGTGAAGAGGAATAAGATGAAGTTGAGGGAGTTATGGTATTCATAGCATCTTTTGGTATTCATTCAATTCAATCTGGTTGCTAATTGCTGGCTGGGTTTTCAAATCACACTAGTTTCTAATATTCGCAAGTTGGTGATTTTATTATCAATAGCTTTAATGCTAACAAGTGTTTCCTTATCCATATTCCAACATTTTTGGAGAATTTTTGGAAGATGAAGCACGCGTGTTCTCATGCGTTTGATTCAGTTATGCAAAGACCGAAGCATGCTACGATGTGACGATTGCTGAGTTCGACTCGCTGGATCTGATATAAGATGTAAGTACGTAGGTAAATATCTGTGTTACGGACAAAGTATAGTCCTCTAGAGATATTATTTCTATAATTCTTTCATTTCCGAGAGGAAGGTCCTGAGGTAGTAGCTGTATCTCAAGTCTTTTGCTAGGTTGCTTTTGCAGAGAGCAGCAGTTATACAAACTGAAGGACGGTGGCTTCTAGAAACAGAAATCGGAAGAATTTTTCGCTTTGAAATTTGCTAGCTCAGAAGACGACTGGTTAAGGCTACCGATTTTCTACTGACTTTCACTACGCATCGGAATGTGTAGCATGGATGTAGCAAACTTCCTGTTTCGCTGCATTGGTACTGCAGATGAGCATGTTTCCTTGCCCCAAATTTCTACACTTTTCAACACATGATAGATCTAACATCACGACATAAAATAATAAAATGGATACGTTATTATTCTTTGGTCTTGTGTTGAAAAGGAAGTTTTTTAGCTCGGAAATTATTGAATATTTTAAAGGTAGCATATCAATATCTAGCCATTGCTATCTCCTTCTGTAACACACTGATTTAGAATGTGTGTGTATATATATATATATACATACATAATTATATATGTATGCATGTATGTATGTATGTATGTATGTATGTATGTATGTATGTATGTATGTATGTATGTATGTATGTACGTATGTAATGGAGAGGATGGGTTGGTTTCCTATAACCAGGACAATTTAAATAAGCTGGAGCTAATTCAAACACTTATTAAATACAAGCCCAATTCTGCGTTGTTGCGTTTGTTTATACGTTTGCATACATCTATATCTACATGTGTGTGTGTGCACGTGTGTGAGTGTGTGTGTGTGTGTGTGTGTGTGTGTGTGTGTGTGTGTGTGTGTGTGTGTGTGTGTGTGTGTGTGTACATGGCGAAGGAGTTTGTTTCACAACACGAGGTCTTGGATTCGACATCATTGCATGGCATCTTGGGCAAATGTCATTTTCTATAGCTTCAAGTTGATCCACATTTTGTGAAATAGGTTGAACGGAAACAGGATTGAAGCTCGTCAAATGGATTGAAAATGAAATAGAGTCATTTCAAAGACAGTCAATCTGGTTCCGCCTGGAAATTACTTTAGGCAACTACAGGTTAATCCAGTGAGCAAGTAATCCACTTGATGGAACAACTGAATTCTCGTATCGGCCTTCGGAAATCGATGGATGGACGGATGAATGGATCGATCGATCGATCCATCCGTATATGTTAAATATCTACGCACATTCGCACCTGTAAATATATATTTTTTTACATACATATATGCACGCACGCACACACACACACGGACACACACAAATACACACAAACACTCACACCCTACACACATATCTATCTATCTATCTATCTATCTATCTATCTATCTATCTATCTATCTATCTATCTATCTATCTATCTATCTATCCATCTATCTATCTATCTCTCTCTCTATCTGTTTCTCTATCTCTCTCTCTATATCTATCTATCTATCTATCTATCTATCTATCTATCTATCTATCTATATCTATCTATCTATCTATCTATCTATCTATCTATCTGTTTCTCTCTCTCTCTCTCTCTCTATCAATCTATCTAAATCATGAATTCCCCCGTCGTTAGACGGCGTGTGGGGGTTCTACAATTTCTTCCTGAACAACCACACAATTATTTATTTATAGTGATCACGTGGTTGTTGTTCGCAAAGCTCACTTCCTCCACCAAATCGACATTATATGTACAGGTGCATGACGTGCCACATGTCAGGTGGCGAAATGATCGCGGTGCAACAAGAAGCGAAGTGTTTTGCTCAAGATCAAACCAATCGTGAGTGTAACACCCTAACCACTAAGCCATGCGCCTTCACATACAAACACACACACATACACAGAGATGTTTAAGAACTTTGCTTCACGACCATAAGGACACGGATTCAGCCCCACAATGTGGCATCTTTGGCAAATATTATTTTCTCTTTGTGAGTTGTAAATGGGTTGATTGAATCTGATTCAACCTCGGATGGAATTTTCCCACCATTCGAAGTTACAGTAGTGACGCAAGCTGTGTCGTACTGAATTACGTAACAGGACACATCAGAGTTGGATGCTCAGCAATGTACAAGTTAATGCAATGAGCAAGTAATTGAGCTGGCTGGACAATTGAATACTCATCGTCCAACATAAGAGAAAATCCAGTTATCAATCCATCCATCCATCCATCCATCCATCCATTACTACACACACACACAAACACACACACACACACGAATACTTGTAGAATGGTATAAATGTATGTACCTACAAGCACATGTAACTATATATTTAGAACATTATATATTTCATTACGCTCAGATATATGATGCCGGAAAGAGACACTTGCGGCTACATCAATAGATTACAAATAACGAGAAAACCAAGATTGATTTATACAAAATTTCCTATTTGTCTGCAGGTTTCAGCGATATAAGAATGACGTAACCACTTTGAAACAATTTGAAATAAGTTCCTGCAGAAAAAAATGTTTAAAATTTTGCTTCTGGTAGCTACTTACGTCATTCTTAAAGCAGTAAAACATACGTAAATTTTAAAAATAAATCTTGTCTCTCTTTTGTTCTAAAATTAATAGGTACATACATACATATATATATACATACATATATGTATGCACACACACATATATACGAGAAAGACAAAGTATCGAATTTCCTAACCCGACCAAGAAGTTCAGTTCCTCTGTGTCCATTGGCTCTGTAATGACGGCCATGACACAGGATCACCACTTCATCCTATGGGGATACCCCCACCATTGTTATCCGCACAGCTCTTGCATGTCCCCGATCTGTTCACTCATTCGCTCCACACTTACTCCACACCTATCCTCCCAGTACTCTACCCATCAACATTTTACGTGCTCTTCACCGACCTCTATCCGATCCTTCACTTCTCAAGTCTTCCTCAAACCACCCTTCCCTTCTTTCAAATGCACCTGTGACCAACGTGACCTTCTGATCCCTAGGTACTTCCCTACTCATGACACTCGACTTCTTCTTTGGCTTTTGCCCACGCAGTCGAACCTGTGAATGAAACATTATTAAATTATAAAGCAGCGCAGGCGTGGCTCTGTGAGGTTTGCTTCCCTGCCACGTGGTTCCAGGTTCAGGCCCACTGTGTGGCACTTGGGTTGGTGCTTTCTACCATAACCTCGGCCAACTAAAACTTTGTGGGTGGATTCTAAACTTAATCAGGTGTTCATTCTCTACAAATACTAGACAGAAAACATTCAGAGCATTGATTGTTTAGACATGTTCAGTCGACCGTGTCAGCCTCAACTTACAACCCCAAACAGTGTTACTTGAAACTAACAAACGGACGTAGCGGGGATCCTGCAAAAGTTTCTAAGACCAGTCATGTGACTAACCTCTACCAATCAAATCCTATTGAAAACATATACTAATTTGAGCCATGAACTCCCTATAAAAATATAGCAAACTTCAAACAATAGTTAGAAGAAAGACAGCTGTGACATAAGCCACGTCTTTCTATTTCAAATTTTAAAATCAGTGTAAACCGTGAAACCAGTTAAATCTTTAAATATATTAATAAAAAATATATTAAGTATTCTCTGTGCATTTTCAACTTCTATATTTCCTATACATACATACATACATACATACATACATACATACATACATACATACACGCGCGCGCGCACACACACATATCATAGCTGTATCCTCGTTACACGAGAAAAGCCATTGCCAATAAGACTTACTGAAATGATTCATTATTTATGCCATGTGATGCCCTTATATGACTTTTAAGCCTGGTCAAGCTTTTACGCATTTTATTACATACTAGACAACTGTGCTGGCTGGCAGGAGAAACAGGTGCCACCATATGCACCCTCTTAACATGTTTGAAATTAAAACTGTATATTAATATACAGTTTTAATTTCAAACTTATACCTTCTGTTTTGAACATGATAATTTATAATTGAAACATTTTAATTTAATTTTGATTTGTCAACATTGAAACTTATATCGATGTTTTTCTAATTTTACACTTTTACCATTGATAAACAAAAAATATTGTTGAAACTAGTTAGGTGCATATGTAAATAAATGTATTTTAAACATTTACGAGTTTTTGAAATTTAAGTGCATTTTCAGCAACACATTTTCCTATATATATATATATATATGAGAAAAAATAAGTAGAAAAGGAACAATTCAAACTTTTGGGGGTATCCAAAAAGAGAGAAAAAATGATTTCTAATAAAGATTCATCTTATTCATAAAAGTCAGCCAGAGCAAGTAATAAGAATATGAAAATAATATTTGAGGAGTTTCGTTAGAGGTATAATAATATACCATGAATAAATGCAACAAAATGGAGAAAAAATTAGATTTATTACTAAACTGCATTCAATGCATACGTACGTTTCGAAAACAAAGCAAATGTATAAGAAGAAATTTTAATCGTAGTAACTATAATTAAATTTATGAATTGTCATTCTCATCAGATATATATATATATATATATATATATATATATATATATATATATATATAGATAGATATATAGATATATATAAATAACTTGGTTTGTAAATTATCCCATTTACCCTTACTGCCCCATCTGTGTTCTCTTATTGTATCTTATTTTATTTCTATTTCATTTTATTTTATTTCATCTTATCAAACTTTCTTGATGTTCTTCAAGAGATTCCTCACACTGATGGGAATGACAGTGCATAAAATTAATTATAATTACTATGATTAAAATTTTCTTCTGACACATTTGCTTTGTTTTTCGAAACGTACGTATGCATTGAATACAGTTTTGTAATAAATCAATTTCTGATTCAACGTTTTTTCACCAATTTTCATTTCTGTAAATACTTGTTTATACTATATTTTTTATACCTATAACGGAACTCCTCTTATATATATATATATATATATATATATATATATGTATGTGTGTGTGTGCGTGTGCGTGTATATATATATATATATATATTATATATATATATATATAATATATATATATATATATATATTAGGTTGTCTCACATGAAATGTCGCATTTGGAAAAAGAAACATTAAGATTCTTTGTAAAGTTTGTTAGAATATTTATTTAATCAAAATATGATCCTTCTTCATTTATGACCTTCAATTAAGGCATATATTCCATCTTCAAAGAATTTGTCTTTTTTTACACTGACAAACTGTTCTAATGCTTCAATTACCTCTTCTTTATTTAAGAATATTTTATTGCGTATAGTAAGCTCGAAATTTTTAAATTTGTGATAATCAGTAGGAGAGATATCAAGAGAATAAGGAGGATGAGTCAAAATTTCATAGTTCATGCGTTGCAACTTGTGGACCGTAGCTTCATAAGTGTGTTGCCGTACATTATCATGAAGCAAAATTGGTCCATCTCTATTCACTAATCTGGGTTGCTTCTTTCTTAATTTTTCATGCATGCTATCAATAGGATGTTGCTGTTACAGACTTTCCTTGTTGCAAAAATGAGTAGTGAATAGCCTCTTTTGTTGAACCCCATACGGTGACCATCAACTTTTTAGGGTGCAATGGTGGTTTTGGGTAGTGTTTTGGTGACTCCCCTGCATCTAACCACTGTCATGTCCTCCTGCTGTTATCAAAGAGTATGCAATTCTCATCACACGTAATGAGTCGATACAAAAAAGGTTCTCTTTCCGACCGAGAAATCAACATGGAAGACACTGTAAGGCGTCTGTTTCTTTGGATCTCATTAAGTCGATGGGGAACAAACCTATCCATCTTTTTGACTTGTCCAGTTTTCTTCAAGTGTCGAAAAGCAGTTGCGGGAGATGTCTGAAGGCCTGATCCGACTTTTCGGACCGTCGTTCTCGGATTTCGTTAAACCATAGCATGCAATCCATCATGCCAAATAACTGATTTTGGTCTCCCTCTTGGTTCATTTTTAAGGCTTTCATTTCCTGAACGAAATCTTTGGAACCATCTCTGAACAGTTCTAATGTCAACAACATAGTTACCAAAAGCTCGCTTGAGGTTTCGTAGACCTTTGGTGTCAGAATAACCCAGCTTATATTTGTACAAGAAAATCCCTTGGTATTGTCCAGTTGTCAACATTGTCATAAGAGCAGTGGGTAGCAATTTTGAATAATAGGATTGTCTAGAAAGAAAAAGAGTTAATAGTAAACACAAATGTATACATGGAAACCCATTGAAAATCCATTTATAGATAACTCATAAGTAACCCATTTAAAATACATTTCATGCGAGACAACCTACTATATATATATATATATATATACATATATATATATATATGCATCTATCTATCTACGTAAATGTGTACAAGCAAAGCCACACATATAATATGTATGTCTCTGCGCATTTTATGTATATAAATCCACAACCACCCCCAGTACCTGTCTGATATTTTATAATATCGAGATCGGTAGGATTTGAACCCTTTAAGGATCAAACATGTTTATGTCCGATTTCATATCTACAACAACTAAGACGGTAGAGATTACAGCTAAGCGGTAAAAGTGGGGGCTATTCTTTGCGCATAGTTTGCTTTTACACACGACCTACGATTTGGGTGGTAGATAGATATTAGTTAGGGAACTACACGTGAGGATCAATAGGTCAGTGTCATCCTCAATCTAAGGGTGATAAGTCTGATAGATTCGAGACGTTTCGAGACGTTTTTACAAGGGCAGTTATTGTAACAAACCGTCAGATATCCTGATATTTTCAGGACCGACATTTTGACGATTTTAATCGCTAAGAAAAGAATAACAAGGAAAATTAGTGTGTAAATAAAACGAAAGCTATGAAGATAACACAATGATCTCGTCTTATATACTCTCACACACGTACGCACACACGCACGCGCACATACTCATACGCACATACACGCGCGCACACACACACTCATACATGCACACACACACATGATGGGTTTCTTTCAGTTTCCATTAAACAAATCCACTCGAAGCTTTGATCGAATAGGGACTATAATGTAAGACAGCTATCGAAGGTGTCACAAAGTGGGACCGAACTCAAAATATCATGGTTGGCACGCAAGCCTGCATGTTTCTCTCTCTCTCTCTCTCTCTCTCTCTCTCTCTCTCTCTCTCTCTCTGTCAAATGAATAACTGGTTTATTTACTGACTTTTGATAAAAAAAATGTTTATTTTGTTAATGGTATTCTTGTACATTACGTGTATTTGTATGCTTCTTTGTACTTTTAAATGATAAAAAGTTCTTACCGTAGTACCTTGTGGTTGACTGTTTTTGTCACCACGTGTTTTCGCGTATGCTGGTTAGCTTATTTCTTTTACGTGGTACTAAGGTATCATTACCGTAGTTCTCAGCATATTTATCAAGGAACAATTGTTTTTTTTTTGTCATAAATGCTTTGATTTACTTCCTTGTTTTGTAATATTTTTAACCCACATCGCTTTCATTTTCTCAGCTATGTTTCCCGTGGCTATTTTCGATATTGCCTCAATACCATTGTCCACCGTTTCGTTTTTGTCTGGAATCGAGACTCTTTATTTAGATTAATATAGATGTCTGTCTTCACTTTTGACGTAGCGCCCATCTTAGTTTTGTTTCTTCCTCCAGTTCTCCTATAATTTCTTTAATTAAGAATTTACGGGGAAGTATGGGCACGTTTGACTCGGTCCAATCTGTGTATATCTCTGTGTAATGATAGCAGATGTGGAGCATGTCAACACATGCATACTGGTAAATCCATTAGAACAAAATATGGGCAGATTTTTGCGAATGCAGATATGAACTACAGAAGCAGAAATTTGATCTACTGCATTAAATGCCCCAATTGCGAGGAATTATATATAGGCGGGACAGGGAATACATTATCAGAATGCTCACGAGTCCACAGACAACAAATCCGGAATACCAATGTTTGCAACATTCCATTAAATGAACATATAGAGGCATGTGGTCAGAAAATGTTTCTTATTTTTCCTTTCCACCAACTACATGACACAAGTAAGGGTGGAAGAAAGATAAAGGAAAAACGGTTTATTAAAATGTTCAAACCTATTCTAAACGGAACTGACTTCAGTAATATAACAACCAGTTAATGATGTGGATTAAAAAATATCCCTTGCATATAGATATAATCAAATTACAGAATATCGGTACGCCTGGCAAACCGTGATTTTTAAGCTGCATGCGGATTAGTCAAAAACGTATTCTAAAAATTCAGCGTGCTGGAGCGTTCTAAGAGGTACTACATATGTCAAAAACTCAATTGTCAGTTAAACACATTTGAAATCTGATGATTACTCTATGTATGAAAGCGCTATTTTAACTTTATGAGCATTACAAAATATATTTTTTAATGTTAAAATAACATAAAAAACGTGAAAACCAATGTTTTTATTTTATTCAACTGATATATTATTCTATACACATTCACATAAATTCGAAACAATATATATATATGTGTGTATGCGTGTGTTTACATGTAAAGCTTTGAAATAAAAATACAAAATGTATAAATATGAAGTTTGGCTTTGAAGCCAGTAACATGTTATACACAATAACATGATAATTAACCTATGCAGCAGGAGTTATGACAGATCACACAAAGAACATAATTGGCTGTGTTAATTCAGCATAGTTACAAATTTATATAAGGAAAATTAAAGCATTATCTTTAGGATAACTGCGTTTTGCACTCATCAGCTTGCACATTATATCTCAAATATACTGCAATGCTAATCATAAATTCAGGAAATATACATCGTCCCAACATTAGTCACTGTCGTACTGTCATAAATACACATGAAAAATTACGTTTTTGCTTGCGCAACTGAGTAATTAATCTCAAAATAATTGTTGAGTGCAATAGTCTTTCGTTTGTTCACCTGTATACACACACACACATACACACATACACACACACACACACACAACACACACACACACACACACACACACATATATATATATATATTATATATATATATATACGTACATATATATACATACATATACCTATGTCTCTCTCTCTCTCTCCCTATATATATATTATATATATATATTATATATATATATATATATATTATATATATATATTATATATATTATATATATTATATATAATATATATATAATATATATATATAATATATTATATATATATATAAACTATATATATATATATTATATATATATATTTCATTTCATCTGATTTATACTAAATGGTCACAGAGCAATGTGAAATGAAGTAATTTGCTCCCGGTCTGGGAATCGAAACTACGATCTCGCAATCGTGAGTGCAACCCTCTAACTATTAAACCATGTACCTTTACAGTTATTTGTTCTGGTGGCATTAGGGCCTTATGGATGAGTTTGCGTTTAGCTGCTGATGTTCGATCCCCGTCAGTATTCTAGAGCTCTTTTCGAACTTTGACAACGAAGAAGAGTGCAACTTTCTGCTAATGGTTTTTCTTTTACCTTACTTTTCGGATAAATAATGCCGTATATAATGCTGAAACTGCAGGTGAAGAGGCAAGGTGTAACCGTTGCCTTAAAAGTACAGTAATATAAAAATAGCTCGCTTCCTGAGACTTGCCCGATTCATCGTTGTCAAAGTTCGAAAGGAGCTGGTAAATTCTGACAGGGATCTAGCACCAGCAGTTTAATGCAAAACCCATTCACAAGGTCATAATACCAGCAGACAGAAATAACGTTTTGCAAACAGTCCAAGAAGTAATCGCTAAAAAAGCCCCGGAAAGTCAATTAGGACCATTGCAAAGTTAATCAAGGTTTCAGAATGCAATCTCAGAAGAGCTGTGCATGAGGACATCATGTATAATTCGCATGTGATGTGAAAAAGTCAGTTTATATCAGATGTGACATGAGAGAATCGTTCGATCTGTGCAAAACCCTTGCTAAACAAATTAAAACATCAAGAGGGTGGGATGCTTTGGTTTTTCTTCGATGAGAAAACTTTCGATCAGGACCGAGAAACAAACCGATGGAACTACAGATGATTATGCAGAGACCCAAATGAGAACCCAACGGTCATGCATACTAAGATTCCGGATAGTGTGATGTTCTGGGAGTCATCAACAACGTAGGAGATTTCATGCCTCCAGACTTTTTCCCATTGTGTGTGTAGACAATTCCACTGTCTACACAGAGGTATTGGAGAATGTTGTGAGGTTCTGGATAGACAAAGTATGCAACACGATTCTGCACCGTCTCATAAGGATAGGACAATCCAAGTGAGGATACGCGCCAATTTCCATGATTATGTCCTCCCAGACACATGGCCTTTTAGCTCACCAGACCTCAATCCCCTGGGTTATAAGCCTTAGAGCGAGTTCAAGAGAGAGGCAAATTAACAGCCCTGTAACAATCTCTCAAGTCTACCACATAACCTGCACTATATTCAAAATTGA
Organism: Octopus sinensis; assembly: GCF_006345805.1. NCBI lineage: Eukaryota > Metazoa > Mollusca > Cephalopoda > Octopoda > Octopodidae > Octopus > Octopus sinensis. The sequence continues at coordinate 157,393,130 of NC_042997.1, forward strand.
TAAAGCTCACCTGATTCTGGCATTTCATCGCTTCTGACCCCGTATTGAAGTAACAATTGAAGCTTTCGTTGAATAGGTATTAAAAAAGAATTCTCAAGATTATTTGTATCAATTTGTTTCCAAATGACCTAAAAAAACTGACCTAAAAAATGTTTGGATGTATGGACGAGTGACTGGGTGGCTGGGTGGAGGAACGGATTCAGTGTTGGAAAATCATTTTCAATTTTAGTATATTTTCTACTAATTTGCTTAATACAATGTTTGTATATTTGGAACGCATTTATGTGTCTACTAAGTATGTTCATTGACTATGATAGCAGAAAATTTGAATATTGTCCTCAACGAGAAAATGTCAGTATCCTACATACAGACCTTACAGATCCATATCCTAGATACAGATAGGTTTATCTTAATCGATGAACATTCCTTGTAGGAGATAGAATTTTTTTAAATTGAAAATAAGAACGATCCTATATAATAATAACCGGTGGTATTTCTGGTTGGGTGGTTGGTGTCTCCAAAGAAGCAGTACATTATTTAGAGAGAGGACAAGAGATATGTGAGTGATAGTTAACATAAGAGGTGCAGTACGAGTGCACATACTAGGTTTGTTGGCAAGCAATGAGTAAAGGAAAATGTGTATTCATTTCATCATTTTGAATAAGAAATTCGATAAAAGTTAAATTATAAGTAACGTATGTATGTCACAATTCCTAATATTACTCACTGTCGTAACTATATACTTCCAAAGTTATCAATAATAATAATAATGATGATGATAATGATGATGATGATGATATGATGATGATGATGATGATGATAATAATAATAATAATAATAATAATAATAATAATAATAATAATAATAATAATGATAATAATAATGACAACGATAACAACAACAACAACAACAACAACAACAACACTAATAACAATAATCTCTGTATTTACATTGCAACATCATGATGATAGGCATGTTATAAAAATTCGGGTACAAAAATGAGGTATTTCATAAAATCGTTTAGGGGAATAAAAGAATGCAATTAAACGTATAAAGATATTACGAACACATAAGTGAAAGTCCTCATACAGAAGGACCTCTAAATACGTGCAATTAGGGTACCCCAAAGATTCATAGTTACCTTGACCCCCAGATAATAAGTGCCTTGTCTTAAATGTTATTTTCCTCTCAAACCACTTTCAATTCATCCACTCACACTTTAATAAAATTAACTGGAGAACATTTTACTCTTGACCCTTACTCTCCTTTCCAAGTAGAATTTGAAAGGTCGATGTTAGCTTGACTGACGAGTGAGGTGTTTGCCTTAAGTACTTGCATTTGAGTCCACCACACATCTTTCACAATAACCAACAGACAAAAACAATAAAAAAAACCATCTGTCCAGCACACCGAAAGAAGGACAAGTTGATCTTCATTATGGACTGGAACAGTCTTGCAACAAAAGTAGTAATTATCGAACACTGAAGGGATGCGTGCTGAATGGTTTCATCGCTCAGGCCTTCTCAGACAGTCACAATTAATAATTCTTACGTCTCGACAGGGCTTATCTCTACTGCCCATCGGTAAGCACTGCTAAGTTAAATATCTTTAGAAGTTACTGACAGCATTCTCCGGTTCGAAAATTATTTTTTAAAAACTTTTATTTTATCTTTATTCCCATTTATGTACATAAGTATACACACACATTTTATGATGTCCCACTTTCGCATATAACCAGAGGCCTAAAATACTATATAAAATACCCACGTTTGAAGCAGAATTGAAGAAATATTTATAAACACAACCCGCTCATAAAACACAAGGGTTAATATTTTTACACATTAATCAAATTGCTTATAGAACAATGAACACCTAGAAAGAAACATAAAGACCAACAACCTTTACACCTACCCATATCAACTTGTGAACATCAAAACACAACATAAACAATTTTTTATACTAACAATTCCATAACATGCCCGACTAATAACCTCCACCTTCCAAATAAAAAGTGGAAATACCCTAAATAATGACAAGGAAAGAAACTGACCATCTAAAACATACCCCCTACATACATTCTTTTGCGAATCTCTATAAAATTCCTTTGCATGAATGTTGACACACTCAGTTACTAAGTTTTTAAATACTGGAGTAAACTTTAAAACTTTTGACCTTTACATTTTCAAAGCAAAAGATTAAATCCAGCCGGACCAAAAATAACTAAAACTACTGACCGATCCTATACCTACCAAAAGGGACATATCTGCATATTTACACCTGCTATAAAGTTCTACATACATGAATAAAATATAAGCAATAACGTAACCCAAAATTTAATCAATAAAAATTTCTCCTAAACACCTCTCCATAACAATCCACCGTAAAGCCTAATTACCACTTCATTCAAACCCATATATTAAAGAAAGATTTTTAACTCAACAGAGACTATATAAAGCCAGGAATAACTTCAATGCATACCAGTCTGATAATAGCTTAACTGGCCGAAACTTCGAAGTCACTGTCAATTATATCTTTGTTTAAGTCTAATAAATATACATGTATATATATATATAATATATATATATATATATATATCTATATATATATATATATATATATATATATATATATATACGTATATACATATATATACATACATATACATGTGAGTGTGTGTGCGTGTGTGTGACATATACAGCTTAGCTATGTGGTTACTATCTGGCGCCTTGAGCAAGCGGGATCAATCATTAGCTTATGACTGAGCGATGTAAATTAGAGTTACAGGTATATGCTTTTCCTAAACACATGTTTAGACACGCTGTAAAAACAGATACTCTGATTAAATTGCTTTTCCTTTCTATGGCTATAAAAAGGAAATGGCCTGGTTTGTTTTAATATTTTCTACGTTTTTGCCAAAGGTCAGTTATTAATTTGTCTGTTTATAGCTCTTTATAACATATGCAATTTCGAAATACTCCTAAATTGCATAAAAGTGCAAATGTTGGCACCGTAGATTAATTAATTAATAAAAGTAGTGCGCATATTTTTTTTTCATTGACGTAGACTTACAGGGGTGTACTTTTCCTAATTACACATTTTAAACCTCTATGTGCGAAGTAAACCATACATGTTTCTCCATCCGATCAGAAAACTAATAGTCTTGACTAGTTTAATTTAAAATTTGTTTTCTAAATATCCCTGTAGTTTGCTCAGCAAGTCTATACTCTGTCGCTTTATATTTCTCACCCCTCCTTTTTCTCTCTCTCTATCTTTCTTCGCTTGTATAATTATCGAAAACACATGCAATATTTAGCCCCGCAGTGTAAACATACACTTTCATTCAAAATCAACGCTGTATTAGCATCAGACTTCTGGCTACATAACAACGAAGTTTATCATAATTCTTATCAAAGGAACAATAAATATAGATGCAATTGTAGAACAGTAGATAATTGTCACTTATAGTAGATAACTGCCCACGGGCATATGGCGTAGTGATTAAGAGCGCGGGCTTCTAACGCCAAGATTCCGAGTTCGATTCCAGACAGTGACCATAATAATAATAATAATAATAACAACAACATCGAAAAATACCTTAGGAATGAGAACCCAGGATCCAAATTTCCTCAAGACACCTGATGAAGGCTGGAGGGTATATCAGCCGAAACGTGTTAACAACGAACAAGATGAGGACAAATATCCGTTAAATGTAAATAATCTAATTGTCACTTACATTGGAACTGTCTGCGTAAAAGCATTGTTTGCAAATATCTGTAAGAACAGATGTTGCGTTTAAATATCACATATAACCTACAAAGAATTTTTTAAAGAAATACTCTTATGTACGTAGTGACTCATTCCTTTACAATACGCGTAACTCGTTTGTGGAGGATATATTTAATTTAAAATCTATGAGTATACATTTTAAAGTAGAATCAAGTGTTATAAATTGAGCCAAACATTACCGAGACAAATCGAAGTGTCATGTACACGCGGAGCAGTCGAGATTCTAATAGCGAACGGAAATCTATCAAGTAATACTTCCTAATTTTGGCACAAGGCCAGCAATTTAGAAGGTAAGTGTAAGTTGATTACACTAATACCAATGCCCAATTTTATTTTATCGATCGCGAGAGGATGAAAGGCAAAGCTGATCTTGTCGGAATTTGAAGATCTATCAAATAATCTTTTCCACTCTTGGCTCAAGGCCTGAAATTTTGGAGGTGGGGCTAGTCGGTTACATGCCCCCCCCCCCATAATCAACTAATATTTATTTTATCGACCCGGAAAGAATAAGTCGACCTCGGTGGAATTTGAACTCAGAAAAATTCAAATTCAAAAGGAGATTTATCAAATAATGAAATAAAGATATTGTGTGGAAATATAAGTTTACGCGAACTATTAGAGAAAATGGAGAAATGATAATTTTGATTGCGACGATATATGAATGCTTCATTAAGAACTATACGATCTATTTAGTGTAGACAAATACACACACATATACATGTGCGCACAAAAAACACACGGACATTCATACACATACATGCTCTTGTGCATATGATAATGATTTTATGATTCTATGAATATTTCTTAGATTTCCCGAATTTATCTATTTGAATATTTTATTTGTAGCAATATTTCAAAAGTATGAATGGACAAGTAGTTAGTATGTATACGTATTAGTAGATATCTGATCAATAGTGTATACATACGTGCATACATAATACATACATGCATACATATATGTAATGTATGTGTCTCTGCGTATATTCGTGTATGCGTTTGTACATATATGTACAAAAATATGCATATATATGTGTATGTGTGTATCTGCGTGTGTGTATAATATATATGTATGTATGTGTGCATATATACACACACGTATATATATATGTATGTATGTATGTGTGTGCGTGGGGGGGGGGTAGGTGTGCGTGTATGTATGTATATAGGTTTGTTTATGCGCATGTACGTGTTTATATATCTAAGTGTTTTTCTCAGTGTGTGTGTGAGTATATATATATATATATGAGTATAAACTGATAATTGCATACGTATATGTATATATATATATGATATTTGTATAATCCTCCATGACTGTTATTGCCGCACTCAATGGCCTTGAGAAAATATGTATGTATAACATACTCTTTTGAAGTCTCGGTGTCCCGTCTCCACTCTTTTCGTTTACAAATACACTTAGTTTCGGCGCTTTATTATTCAGGTTTACAGCGTTAACATCTAAAATTCTATGTGAAAATGCATATCTACATATAATGTTGCATACACAGTGAAAGAGGCTATAGCGCATGGACAGAGCAAAATACATTTAAATGTAAGTAAAGTATGTGACGTAGCTTGCGACCGAGGGCTGCCCTCTTATGGAATACCCACCTGTTGGTGCCACTGGATGATGAACTCCGCTGATGATGTTATTCCACGTTTTCTGATCCATGGTACTTTCTTGAGGTCGAGGCGCTACGACTTCAGGTCTTCTTCAATTTCTTTCGCCCATAAGGCGGTGAGCTGGCAGAAACGTTAGCACGCCGGGCGAAATGCGTAGCCGTATTTCGTCTGCCGTTACGTTCTGAGTTCAAAAATCCGCCGAGGTTGACTTTGCCTTTCATCCTTTCAGGGTCGATTAAATAAGTACCAGTTACGCACTGGGGTCGATATAATCGACTTAATCCGTCTGCCTGTCTTTGTTTGTCCTCTCTGTGTTTAGCCCCTTGTGGGTAGTAAAGAAATAGGCATTTTGTCTGTCTTTACGTTCTGAGTTCGAATTCCACCGAGGTCGACTTTGCCTGTCATCCTTTCGGGGTCGATAAATTAAGTACCAGTTCAAAACTGGGGTCGATCTAATCGACTGGCCTCCTCCCCCAAAATTTCGGGCCTTGTGCCTAGAATAAAAAATAATTCATTTCGTCCATGTCCTTTTCGGTGCACTGCCCCGGATACTCCAATGCATGGTTCGTTGCCGCTACAAAAGTCGGTTAGGTAGTCTTCCGGTGTTTATTCTGCAGACGTGGCCAAACCACTGCAGTCTGCGCTGCCGGATTTGGTCGTCAACAATCGGCTGCTGCTGTCATTGTTCTCGGATATTGTTTAAGATTCCAGTAGAGGAACATAAAAGATCTGACGAAAGCATCGCATTTAGAACACCATAAAACAATATCAGCGATATTTCAAAAATTAAATTAATTCCTACATTTATTTCAGCGCTGCTTCGTACTAACAGGTACACTAAATTTTTTACACTACTAATTTACTAATAGAGTAGTGGTCAAATTTCCAACAACCACCAAGAAAACTTACGTCTAACATTATTTCTATTATTCTTTTTTTCTTTCCTGATTACTTTATTCGTTTTTCGCTATGGCTTCTTCCTTGAATCTGCAACTTATAGAGGAGCGAATCGGGTTTTTGTGACTCGTATTTCAAATACCTTATATATGACGAAATATATATATCAATATATACTGAAATAACAGTAGTAATGAGGTTTTGAAATAACACGGATATTATCTTCGGTTGTTCTTTCAAATGTACTTCACTTTGTTCTTCATATTGTATGCAACATTGTACATGGATATTGACTTCATATGGAAATTCAGGTGTTAACGAACGCAGTAAGCTATATTGTGTTCTAATGTAAATTTCTATTTGCTTTGTATACGCAATACATCGAAACGATACATACATACATACACACATATATAACATACATACATACATACATATACACACACACACACCACACACCACACACACACACACACACACACCACACACACACACACACACACATATATATATATAATATATATATATATATATATATATACGAGAGGGTGCTGAATACACACACACACACATACATATATATATATATATATATATATGCATGCTTGTATATAGATGTGTGTGTATATATGGAATACTTACTCAATAGGATGATCCACGCACTTTGCTATTCCAGAAACAGCTGTAAGACACCTCTGTATATCTGTATTTTCTATCGAAATTAAATGTCTTCTTCAAGTGATGCCAAAGGGTTTGCCTTTCCTTTCTTTTGCTGGGTTCAAATCTCATTCGCAAACTCATAGAAAACAAATTTCCACCAACTATTCTCCCTATATGTGTGTGTACACCTTTCAGTGCAATGTATACTAGAAGGTTTGCAAATCTAACGGAGGCCTCAAAAAACATTTTAAGACCCAGAAAGATCAGAACTTATCTGCAGCTCTCAGTGGTCCAAATCGGATATGCAATCTATGTCGGTGTCTTTTCAAAACATTGGTTTAAAAAACTATTTCAGATGCCATGATGGTTCTAAGGTGCAGGCACAGGAAGTGGTCAAAATCTGCGTAAGAAGTAGACAACCACCATATTTATATGTATGTATATATATATATATATATATATATATATATATATATATATATATATATATTAATATATATATATATATATATATATATACAAACTGAGAAAATGGAGGACATACTTAAATCAATCAATCATCAACCATCAGATAATACCCAATCAATACTTTATTACACCATTACATAACAGCAATGACATTATACATAATATATTGTGAATATAACTAGACATGGAAATAGAAATATAAAATACAATTACATCATATAATTTATATATATATATATATATATATATTGATACAAATGGTAAGACAGCAAAAGAATGAAAGAGACCTCGATACTATGTAAATAGAGGAATTTACTTGTAAATATAATATGTGACGATTATTCGGTAGCCATGATAAAACTTCGGGTTTCGGATCTCTTCAGTTATCTGGCCTTTGGAAAAATGCTATAACGATCATTTCCATAGCATTTTCCCGATGTCCAGATAACTGATGAGATGGCAGCGTGGTTTTCCACCCCGACATCCGAAACCTGGAGTTTTATCATGGCTACCGAATAATTGTCACATATTACATTTACAGGTGTGTATATATATATATATATATATATATATATATCTTATATGATATATACATCTTATATAGTATACATCTCAACACATAGTAACAATAAATAATATATTTAAACATGATGTTATTATAAGCAATAGGGGTACAGATTGACATCTGAACCCTTACTGTTACCCATTTGTATTTTATTCACCTGTCTCGGAATCTGCCCTTCATAAATATTATGGACTGTATATTTAATATAATGTACATGTCTGAATAGCTTAAGGGTGGATTCCTTCACTCAGCTAACTCTAATTGTCTACATACACTGCAAGAATATCATCCAGCTGGTACTTATGTACCAAATTTGATATTTACATAATATTGTTGTGTGTAGATTATTCCGACCTAACGAGGTGCTTCGATTTAAGTACCTAATTCAACTGAATCTTACTTCAATATACACATACAGCAATCTCTCGACTATCGCGGGTGTTATGCTCCAACCTCGCCCCCGTGATAAGTGAAACTCCGTGAAGTATAAACAGTATTGTATTGTATATGTTTTAATATTATTTTAATAATTTGTATATATTTATTTTATTAGAAATGCAAACAACACCACAGAGGAATCGACGTAAGCTTAAGTAATAAACCGCGATAGGTGAATCACGCTAGTTGGACCGCAATATGGCGAGGGATTACTGTGTGTGTGTGTGTGTGTGTGTGTGTGTATATATATATACACACACACAACCATATATATATGTATATATTATATATATATATATATATATATATATATATATATATATATATATATATAAGGGTAAAGACCCCCTTCGGTCATGAATGACCATGGGATTGCACCTAGAAAGTTACCCTCCTAGACACAAGTCTGGGCAAGGTTGTTTTTATGGAAGGCCAGCAGTCGCCCATGCATATCAGCCTCCCCTCTCCACGCCATCAGTGTTATCCAAGGGAAAGACAAAGGTCGATACAGCTTGGCACCAGTGACGTCGCAACTCATTTCTACAGCTGAGTGAACTGGAGCAACGTGAAATAAAGTGCCTTGCTCGAGAACACAACACGCAGCCCGGTCCGGGATTCGAGCTCACAACCTCACGATCGTAAGCTCGACTCTCTAACCACTGAGCCATGCGCCTTCTATATATATATTATTATATATATATATATATATATATATATATATATATATATATATATATATATATATATATATATACACACATACACAAACATATATATATGTATATATATATATATAATATATATATATATATATATATATATATATATATATATATATATACGCACACATAATATGCATACATAATACGCACATACATAGACTCATGCATTGAGTATGTGTGTGTGTATGTGCATGCATCTATCGTGTATGAGTGTATGACTGTTAGTGTCATATCCCATGCTCATGCTTACTCGTGTGAAACCAATGTTGTTTCAAAATAGGTAACTGAGTGATTGGTGAAACCTAGCTCGGTAAAAATATGTACCAGTCTTAAATAAGGTCTGGGATCGATTGTCTTCAACTAAATCCTTGGAAGGAGGTACTTTAGTATATAGTCCCAGTCGAATGACTTAAACTATTAAAAGAGAAAAGAGAAAAATACATGAAAGAATAGACAAGAGCAAAGAAGAAAATAGAAAGAAATAATCTAATTAAAGGTGGGGGGGGGGAGTAAAAGGAGAGAGAAATATCTGACAATTGTCTCTCCGCTGACAAGTTCGTTTAATCCAAGAATGGCGCTATCATACGGTCTGGGCGTCAGAACGTCTCTCAGGGAGCACTTGAGCGGCTGTGACAAGATATATTAGAATAAGATCGCAGCGGCTATCTTCTCTCATATGTCTGAACTGAAGACAACAAATACGTAAGAAACAAACCAAATCAAACAAATATATCAAAGAAAAGAAAATTAAAAATAAGGGGTAAAAAATATCCCTTCTGTCTTCTTTTCTTCTCTTCTAAGCATTCATTTTTCTAGTTTGGTGCCTTTCTCGAGTAAGACAGATGCAACTGTTCACTGATCTTTTTATCCACCCATTCTTTCGTAATCTTTACCCACACATCTAATAAATTATGTGATATAAAGTATAATACTGTCTATCAGTTGCTTACACACACACACACACAAACAAATGCATAAATATAAATATGTGTGTGTGTGTATGTATGTGTGTGTGTGTGTGTGTACGAGTATGTATGTATGCATATATATATATATATATATATATAAAAGTGGGTGGGGTGCATGTGTGAGTGTATCATACATACATCATAGTATACCAATTAGCACTAGTATATTTCCTTACTGAACATAGAGAGGGAAAACAAAAACCAACATGTATATACATATGCGTACACGCACACACTCTCAAAAACATACATAGACACACATATATATATATATAAGTCCAATATATGTACATTATGTATATACATATACATATGTATTTTTGTCTGACTATCTGTCTGTCTATATGTATGCATGTATGTAAGTATGTATGTATCTAGGTAGGTATACTATCTTTGTTTATTTGCGTAGAAGATAAATATAACCGACTTGATACAACTGTAGTATATAGTTGTACTCATTGAATTACCTCCAAAATGTTGAAAGCAAAGTCAACTCCAAACAGATTTGGACTTAAATTGCAAAAGTACGCAACAAAACACCGTTAGACAAAGCAGTTACCTCTTCTATTCTACGGCTCCATCCCTCATTCTCGCTCTCTGGCTACTACCTCTTACGGATACACTTATATATATATATATATATATATATATATATATATATGTTAATAAAATAGAACATATGCATATATATAAACATATATGTACGTTCCTACCTCTACATGTACATATACACGCATATATGTGTACAGGACACCAAAAAGACGTCGAACACATAGAGAGACGAAAAACATAGACACAAACCAAGGAACAAGACAAGCAAAAAAAAGAGATACAGGACAATAAGCACAACGAAAAATCCCCTTCTTCAGTCGCTAAGGTTTCATCTACTAAACGTTTCGAAGGATAAAAGCGAGACGTATACTTCGAAGAAAACTTCCTTCCTGCGAAAAGCAAATCAATTATACACACACATATATATACATACATACACACACATAGAAATACGCATGCACACGTACAAATATTCACATACAACTACGGACGCACACGCACAAATGCAAGCATAAACATACTCAAACACATGGGCATGTTAGATTTAACAAACGGGAGCAAAACGACTTTGGTAGGGTTTTACTTTTTTACTTTAAAACGATGGCTTGTTGCTCGAGAGTTTCCCTAGACGTACTTTTCTGTACTTAAAATAAGAAAGTACTTAATCCAACGAGAATACTGTAGAATTTCTAAGGTAGAAGGTCACTATTTCAGCGAGTGTTAGAGTGCGCGTGCATACCCATATGTGTATGTGTGTGTGTGTGTGTGTGTGTGTGTGTCTCTCTGTAGACACACACATATACACACACACACAAGCACACGCTTAATCATATATACATAAGTATGAACGTACATATATACGTACATATGTATATATAAAACTGAGGATGTGTGTGTGTAAACCCGCAGAACTACTGAAGTTCGCATCACATGTTCTCCAAACTGGGAACGTACACAACTTACGTTCCATAGATGGTTTTAGACTCTTAAAATACTTCACATAATGAATAATGGGGCTTCTGGCGGCAGAAACTATATATACATGCATACATACGTACATATATATATATATATATATATATAAAGGCGGTGCTCCAGCATGGCCACAGTCACATGACTGGAACAAGTAAAAGAGAGAGAGTATGTATACATATATATCAAATACACAATGGGACAAGAACGCAAAACATCCGGGCAACTAGATGGCAACAAAACATCCAGATAGACGATACAAAAAAACACGGACGGGTCATTCGAAGCCTTTTAACTTCAGTCAAGAACCGGATCATCCTCGCAATTTTAGCTGATTAATCTTGGGATTGCTCAAATCTGGCCAGCTCCAAGAAAAAACTAAGCTAAGAGCATTAAATTCCTTGGAAAAAAGCATCGAATGTATACGAATCAAGGACGGAAAAACGGATGATGTTACACGAATATAAATACAAAAAAAAAAAACAATAATAACGGGACATATATATATACCAAAATAAGCAACAAGGATATCCAGAGGTAATGCAGTACGATCGTTTCATGCGACTTCATTTAAACGATCGTACTGCATTACCTCTGGATATCCTTATTGCTTATTTTGATTATAATCACCCCATTTTGAATTATATAAATTCTGGTGCCTTTAACTTAAGTACCATATTCCTCTGAATTTATATATACAGATTCGACTACCATCCGTGTAGCATCTCTTATATTCCTTCCCATGACTTTCATCTAATGTTCCTGCTGTAAGGCTTCACTTCATATTCTAAGGGCCGGCCACATTGGAGCAGTCTCGAGTGTAACCGGCCGAAACTGCGACGATGATATGGAATTCGACTGAAGATAGAAACCTCCGAATGACCCGTCCTTGCTTTTTCCTGTCCTTCTTCGTATCATCTAACTGTCCGGATGTTTTGTTGCTGCCTATTACGTTCTTGTTCAATTTTTGCTTGGTATTTATATATATAATATATATATATATATATATATATATATATATATTATATATATATATATATATATATATATATATTCATCGGTGTGGCTGTGTGGTAAGAATTTTGCTTACCAACTGCATGGCTCCTGGTTCAGTGAGACTGTGTTGCATCTTGGGTTCTTACTAAAACCTCGGGCCGATGAAAGCCTCGTGAGTGGATTTAGCAGACGGAAACTGAAAAAAATTTGTCGTATGAAAACCTAAGCATGTCTTTGTGCCTGTGTTTGTTTCCCACTACCACTTGACAACAAGAGTTGGTTTGTTTATGTCCTCGTAAACTAGCGGTTTGGCAAAAAGTGTCCGATAGAATAAGTACAAGGTTTTAAAAAAAACGTAAAGTAATGGGCTCGATACATTCGACAAAAATTTCTTGAAGGTAGCACTCATAGCATGGCCGCAGTCTAATGACTGAAACAAGGAAAATATAACAGATAATAGGTATGTATGTATGTATGTATGTATGTATGTATGTATGTATGTATGTATGTATGTTGTATGTATGTATGTATGTATGTCATTGTTCAGTTTATTTCAAGATTTCTTGTCAATAGAGAAATAATCGGTTTCTAACCTAGATCCAAGGCTCCTTCATTGGAATTTCAGCATCAACAACTGGGTATTTTTGTATGTGTGTATGTTTGTTATAATAATAATAATAATAATAATAATAATAATAATAATAATAATAATAATAATAATAATAATAATAATAATAACAATAATAATAATAAAAATAATAATAATAATAATAATAATAATAATTATAATTATAATAAGTAAAGAGGGGTCCGGAAATCCAGTCGGTTACCTCAGACACACGAACGTAAGGGCTTTGAGTTAGTCATTATATAATTACATATTTTGTTATTGATATGACAATATCACAGCTCTCTGTCATACTTCCATGAATGTTATGTGATTTAGTGATTTATCATATGTACGTTCTGGAAACGATCGTACACCTTGGACTTCTTCATTTGTTTCACACACACAGACACACACACACAGATACACGCACACACGCACACACGCATACACACACACACACTCACACTCACAAACAACCAATGAAATTCCGACTAAGTTTGATTTCCACGTTTTATCATTTGCAATCAATTTCATTGATTAACATATTCTTCTTTACACAATCATACAAACACGGATATCTATCTATCTATCTATCTATATCTATCTATCTATCTAATCCATCTATCTATCTATCTATCTATCTATCTATCTATCTATCTATCTATCTATCTATCTATCTGTCTGTCTGTCTGTCTGTCTGTCTATTTATCTATCTGTCTGTCTGTCTGTCTGTCTGTCTATCTATCTATCTATCTATCTATCTGTCTATCTATCTGTCTGTTTATCTATCCATCTGTCTGTCTGACAGTCTGTCTGTCTAACCGTCTGTCTGTCTCTCCCTCTCTCTCTCTTTCTTTCTTTCTTTGTCTCTCTCTCTCTCCTTCTCTCTCTCTCTCTCTCTCTCTCTCTCTCTCTCTCTCTCTCTATATATATATATAATATATATAGATATATATATATATATATATATATAGAAACAGAGTGATTGATAGATAAACAACACAATAGACAAGGGAAGGAACAGAGAATGAATGAAAGTATGAAATAAATTGTAAGAGGAAGCAGTAAAAGGAATACGTCTTGCCCCAGTGTATAGGGAGATAGTTTATTTGAGAAACTGAGAAATATATATTGGCTTATAAAATCACAAAGACATACATAATGTGTGAGCGAACGAGAGAATATCAGAAAGGGAAAAAGTGAGTGTGTATATGTGTGTGTGTGTGAGTGTGTGTGTGTGTGTGTCTGTGTGTGTGTGTGTGTGTGTGTGTGTCTGTGTGTGTGTGTGTGGTGTGTGTGTGTGTGTGTGTATGTGTATGGAAAGAGATACTGTGAGTATGTGTTTTTGCGTTTGTATGTGGATGTCAGTGTCTGAGAGTGAGAGATAGATTTGCCAATGAAGGAAGGGTAGATTTTGGCAGCATCAGAGTCTGTGCTTGAGTAACAAGTGAGAGAGTTAGAAAGTAACAAGATTATCGCAATAAATCAACGACATGATCACGTGATATACACACGCAAACGAATACACACACAAACACACATACACACACACACACACACATACATACATTTGCATAACTCACATACCCTTAATGTCCCAAACATATACATATCACATACAAACGCACTGAAATACATAGAAAATTAGATACATCACACATTCACGTAACCACACATATACATTCAATAGAACCACACACACAGCACAAACCCACAACGCATACAACCACACAAAAAAACACAACATATATACATGCTTATGCACACGTAGAATTTTTCCGGTACAAATATCTCAATCAATTTATGTCGACAGTGGCCCAAAATGTGTAGTTTGCCAGGCTATCAGACGCCATCACTGCTGCAGTTACAACAACCCTCAAAGCTCTAGCATATGTACTTATATATTTATACACGAAACTGAAAAATGAATTATATAAAGAAAGAAAAAAAAAACTGGATGAGTCCACATAATTGAGGAGGGACAGTATGAGAGAGAGTGTGTGTGTGAGAGAGAGAGAGAGAGAGAGAGAGAGAGAGAGAGATTGAGCATATAAAGAAGAGCGGGAAAGATTACAGAGAGAAAAGTTAACGAGAAAATCAGTAAGAAGTGGGGAGTGAAGAATGGACGGAGAAAGAAACTTAGAGACAGAAGAAGCTATTTTCGAGATGTACCTTAGTTTTTTAATTACTAAAATGAAAAATGAATCCTAAAAGCAGGATAATTTCACAAAATAGGGTAGAGAAAGATAAGGAAATATTGAGGGAAGACTGAGAGAAAGAGGGAGAGAAAAGTGAAAAAAAGTGGGTGAAATGAGAGAAAGAGTGAGAGAAAAGAAGGAAAGAGGTAACCATAGTCTTTAGTGTAGTACCTTAGTTTCTTGAAAATTAGGGTTTACTTTAGTACAAAACTTGAAATTTATATGAGGAAAGCGAAATGGGATATCAAGGGGTTAATTGGTTTTAAACGGGCCTTTAAACTAGTTGTTGAGTCCGTCGATTGGCTAAGAGATAATCAGTATTGGAATGGATTCGCCATAAGAAATATATATTGGTTTCGTTTTGACATAATATGTAGCTACATACTCACATACACACAAAACTCGCAATGACATTCTCACACAAACATTGATACATATATACACATCGAGGAAGAGAGAGAGAAAGGGACAGAGGAGGACGACAATAATGATTAAAACGAAAAGTTGTGATGGTGATGAGTTGTATCAGTGAAATGAAGCTAGGTTTCAGAGTACCCATGTTCATTAATACGCATTTTCTTTTAAACTAAAAAATGATAATTAGTCTGACTGTATCGATTTCATTATAGCACTGGTGCTATGTTAAAGCTGTCGTTGAAGCAAAAGATACCTCAGCTGAAAATATTGAAGAACTGAATTTCATTATATCGCAACTCATTCATAGCTTTGTTCCTTCTTTCTCTCTCTCTCTCTCTCCCTCTCTCTTTCTCGCACACACAAGCACACACGCACACACGCATACAAACGCACCACACGCACACGCACACACGCATACAAACGCACCACACGCACACGCACACACACACACACACACACACACAAATATGCACATTCATAAATATAAATTCAAAGGTGAAGAGAAATTGAGATGTACGTTTCGGAAAAAATAGTTCATCACAAAAACTATATTGAACATAAATGAAGTGAAGTAGATACAATTCAATCAAAACAAGCTTTGCGGGTTTTTTTACTAACATGGGGCGCAATATATTTCTACGATGCTTTTTCCATATAGAAATTATTTATGTTGATCAAAAGTACTTCAGTCATTCAATAAAGTAAAGAAAAACAATTTTTAACTAAAGAACATCTATGCCTTGAATGAAATATAACTTTTATAACTGAATTGAAAATCCAATATAGTAACGCTTTGTCAGAGTTGTAATAGAATCGATTGCATTAACTTCGAGAGATCAGAGATAATGAACGAAGTCGAGTTCAGTGAAGTGAATTTTTCTATTTTAAAGATCGTAACCCGTTCAATTTAGCATTCAACCAGATTGACTAAACTAGCCACCATTCTGTTATTAAAGAAATGAAAAAGATTGGATAACTGGTATTTAGTTAATAGACCCTGGAAAGATGAAAGACAAAGTTGACCTCGGCAGAATTTGAACTCAGAATGTACGCTAAGCATTTCGCCCGGCGTGCTAACGACTCTGCCAGCTCGCCCACCCTAATAATGATAATAATAATAATAATAATAATAATAATAATAATAATAATAATAATAATAATAATAATAATAATCATAATAATAATAATAATAATAATAATAATATAATAATAATAATAATAATGATGATGATGATGATGATGATGATGATTTAAAATTTTACCACATGTACATAAATGAGAAAGCAATGTAATGACAATTTGAGTGAGGATATGCGTAAAAGATGAGGGGAAGGAAGGGAAAAGATGGTGAAATGGCATAACAGTATACAGAGAAAACAAAGCATGTAAACATACAATGGTGCAATCCGCCTGATATAGGATAGCCTCCAACTAGGACCATTCAATACACAAGCCCTCACCCAGCTGCTTGTCTTCCTATATGCAGATCCATGCTTAGAGTAGGTCCATTCACCATAACCATTTTTGCCACTATCACCCATCTTTTTACAAATTGGCTGGTAGAGATTCCCTTTCCATCCTCACTTTCCTTTTCAATCGAAACTTAAAAAACTCCACGAGGAAGGTGTCTTTTTCAATCCTCTCAGCCTTGTCCATCACACAGCCTCTTTCGTCTAGCCACTTGTAAAAGACCCCCTTCGGCCAGGCACTGACCATGGGTTTGCACCTAGAGAGATACCCTCTGAGGCACAAGTCTGGGCAAGGTTGTTTTATGGAAGACCAGCAGTCGCCCATGCATACCGGCCTCCCCTCTCCACGTCACCGATGTTGTCCAAGGGAAAGGCAAGGGCCGATACAGCTTGGCACCTGTGACGTCGCAACTCATTTCTACAGCTGAGTGAACTGGAGCAACGTGAAATAAAGTGCCTTGCTCAAGAACACAACACGCAGCCCGGTCCGGGATTCCAGCTCACAACCTCACGATCGTAAGCTCGACGCTCTAACCACTGAGCCATGCGCCTTCACTTGTAATAATAATAATAATAATGTTCCTTTCTACTAAAGGTACAAGGCCTGAAATTTTGTGGGAGGGGACTACTCGATTACATCGACCCCAGTGTTTCATTGGTACTTAATTTATCGACCCCGAAAAGATAAAAGGTAAAGTCGACTTCAGGGGAATTTGAACTCAGAACGTAGGGACGAGCGAAATACCGCTAAGCATTTCATCCAGTACGCTAATGATTCTGCCAACTCGCTACTGTCTTGTAATAGTAATAATCCTTTCTACTGAAGGCACAAGGCCTTGAAATTTGGGGGGAGGGGGTACAAGTCGATTACATTAAACCCAGTGTTTCACTGGTATTTAATTTATCGATCCCAAAAGGATGGAAGGCAAAGTCGACCTCGATGAAATTTGATCTCAGAACAAAACGAAGGGCGAAATACTGCTAAGCATTTCGTCCAGCGTGCTAACGATTCTGCCAACTCGTTGCCTTCTTGTAATAATAATAATAATGAGAATTATTTGGCTGAAGGTTAGAAATTTTAAGGAAATTACATCGACCCCAGTCAAGAACTGGTACTATTTTATCGACATTAAAAGGAATGAAGGTAAAATTCGACCTTGATAGAAAGCAAACTCAGGACATAGAGAATCGCATGAAATACCACAAAGCAATCGTTCGATGCAACAATGATTCTGCTTCCTCACCGCCTCCGATCGTTTCTAATGTAAACTTAAAGCCGACAATTTTTGAACTGTTATCAAACAACACTCTTCCTTCAAAATTGTTGCCTAAATTAGAAACTTGTGCCTAAATTAGAAACTAAATAAGGATAATCAAAACTTTTTAAAGCAATAAAAATGAAGTCTCTATATATTGTAACTTATCAGACAGTTGTGGTTTGTGGTACTCAGAAATTTCAGAAAAGGTAAAATGAAATATTATTTTCACAACGAGGCAGCGAGTGCACGAGTGCTCTATCTTCTAGAAATGGCAACCAAATCTTTCTCAAGTTACACCCATTGTTAAAAATATAAGAAGAACAGAAATGTAGTCAAAGATCGCAATGAAAGGACAAGATGATTACGACTGAAATACTCTGGTTCAATTTTCTGTTCAATCATGGTTGACTCGTGGATAAATAACAATAACAGCAATGGCAATTAATATTGCAAAAACAACAACCAGACTGCCTGAATTCAGAAATATAAAGGTATACATATAATTTCAGATGATATGTGATATACACAGTTAATAAATAAATAATTTTAAAATTGCTCCCCTACTATTGAAGACAGTTATTCGTATTTGATGGAGGGAGAATAGTTAAGTTCCAAAATGCTTAGTCAACCTCCGGTTCAGAATGCCTTCACATTCTCTAGTTTCCAGACGAAACTACAGACTTAGACCTTTTAACCCGACTCAAACTTGTCAGTCTTACCAAGATTCCACAGAATTTTACCGCTGCTGGCAATAAATTCTCTCTCAAAATTTTACCTTCCACATTCAAATGATATGAAGCGAATGTGTTGAAACTAATTGGAGGAAAATATAAAAACAAAACGAAAAAAAAAAAAAAAGAAAATTATTGAAGAATTCCATGCCGTAGTTGCACCGCTATCAGCACCATCGAACTAACAAGAAAGTCACTACTTGGTCACTCAACCTGCTAGAAATAACTGCCAGAACATTTTAGATAAGGATTCTGTAGTCATAGACACACCTAAAATTACTAACTTTGGTAGAACCAAAACTGGATCAGAGTTCATCAGGGGGCTAAATCATAACAATAACAACACAAACAACAGCCATCACCACTTTTATCATCATCATCATCATCATCATCATCATCATCATCATCGTCGTCGTCGTCATCGCCATCATCATCATCATCATCATCATCATCATCATCATCATCATCATCATCATCTTCATCATCATCATCATCATCATCATCATATCATCATCATCATCATCATCATGAACTTCGTCATCATCGACTGCATCCATATTCTCCTATCCCCAGTGATTTTATAATTCATGCGAATACGCGGTAGTTTCCCGCGTGTTCCAACGGTTAAAAGCCTAATGCTAATTCTATATGTGCTGTGGCTTGACCAGCACCTAGGCATTGCTTTGCTCAAAGATGGCTCTGCCTCCAATTATCATCATTCCGTTTTCCTCCTCCCTCCCCTTCATCCTCTTCGTCATTTAGTTCCTTACACTCAACATCACACATTCTGGAAGTAATAAAGACACATCCTTGATTACTTTGAGCATCAAATTAACACTACAGTGCCGAAATTGTAACATTTGCATGACATGCGACGGGTGTGTAGGAGTAGTTAAAGTAGTAGCTATCGTTGCTTAGCTTCACATAGGTTCTAATCGAGTAGATCAGAGCTATGATCACAGGCGGTTCTAACAGTGACCATCCCAACCTTTTTTTTTTATAGACACAGCATATATAGAACCACGTTATCTATCCTATCAAGATATAAGGTGTGATTTGAAAAAAAATTCTCTGTTAAATCTTATAGGCCAAACCATACATAGTAGTAGTAGTAGTAGTAGTAGTAGTAGTAGAATGCTTTCTTTGCTTGCTAGATTGGCTTCAACTGTTGTTTAATGAACAGTAAAACACCGGAGAAAGTTACTAGACAGATATCAAATTACTTCCGACTGCATAAAGGGTGACTTTATTTTGTAAACAACCGTTGGATTAGTTATTATGTAAGGCGAATTATGAATGAATAGGGCTGAGGATTGTATGTTGTACGCATGTGTAAATTTCAGGATCGTTACACGTATAGGTATATACATACAAATATACCAGATTGTAAGTGCTGTAAAATATATACAAACACATATTTTACATAGTTCTTAGAGCAAATATTAGCAAACATAAGCCTCAAATGTTATATTTTACTTAGTACATGTCGCAAACAATACAACATTCAACTCTAGAACTCATTACGTTATCTAGAGTTGCTAGATATATTGATTAAATCAAAATATGACAATCTCCTCTGTCATTTCTTCCTTGGTTGATACCAGCTGATCTGTCAAGTCAATCATGTTATGTATATACAAATTCTTTTATTCTTCTACATGTTCCAGTCATTTGACTGCGGCCATGCTGGAGAACCGCCTTAAAAAGTTTTTTAGATGAAGAAATCGACCCGAGGATTTATTCTTTGTAAGCCTAGTACTTATTCTATCGGTTTCTCTTGCCGAACTGCTAAGTTACGGAGAAGTAAACACACCAACATCGGTTGTCAAGTGACACAAAGACATACACATAAATACGCGCGCACACACACACACATACACAACAAGCTTCTTTCAGTTTCCGTCTACGAAATTCACTCACAAAGCTTTGGTCAACCCGAGGCTATAGTAGAAGACACTTTCCCAAGGTGCCATGCAGTGGGACTGAACTCGGAACCATGTCGATATATATATATATATATATATATATATATATATTGCTTACGTCATTAGAATTTAGAAAATTCGAGAAATTGAAAGGCGTTGCATCTATACAAAGGCATACCGATTTCAGAATCACCACATTATAGGAGGTGTGTCTATGTACGAATCTGTATTATGTAATTCCCTGTCTGAAGAATTTCTCATAGGAAATCCCTTACATGTCTATCTATGTAGAACTCTGTAATTCCTATTAGCGAATGGAACATGTGTAATGGTGAATAAATAATACATAAAAATTTTCTAACTTCTTTTTTTGTTAAAAAAAAAAAAAAATAGAGGATAAGATAACGATCCTTCCCGAGTTTCGCAGAGACGCGTAAGACCGGTTTCTCAGTTTCCGTGGGGCACAAATACCCCACCTGGACGGGACACCGGTCTGTCGCAGTATTACTCATTTTCACCAGCTGAGTGAAATGAAGCAACGTGAAACGAAGTATTTTTCCCAAGAACATAACGTGTCAACCGGTCCAGGACTCAGGATCACAAACTTACGAACATGAGATCGACCATACTAACCACTAAGACCCGCGCCCCCACTTCCTTATTTGGTGTACGTACATAGACATATACGTGTGGTACCACACACACACATATATATAATATATATATATATATATATATATATATATATATTATATATATATATATATATTATATATGTATTATATGTGGAGGCCCAGTGGTTAGGGCAGCGGACTCGCAGTCGGAGGATCGCGGTTTCGATTCCCAGACCGTGCGTTGTGCGTATTTATTGAGCGAAAACACCTAAAAGCTCCACGAGGCTCCGGCAGGTGGTGGTGGTGACCCTGTAGTACTCCCTCACCCAAACTTTCTCTCACTCTTTCTTCCTGTTTCTAGCGTCTCGTCCAGCTGGGGGGGGGGGGAACACATACGCCACAGAAACCGGGAAACCGGGCGGGCCCATGCGCCTGGCTACGCTTGAAAAGGGTTCATAAATAATATATATGTATATATATATATATGAGCATGTCTGTCTGTATAAGCTGTAACGGTTTTCAGCATGATCGTGTATAAGTTGCATTCGACACTCAGTTAATAGTCCAGATGTATGGTTAACTATGCATTGTATGTTGCACTGAAGACATGTAAATTAAATATTCAACCGAAGTCATAATGATCTAGCATCTTATTCTGTTAATTAGTTTGTTTCTAATTAACACCTAACATTTCGTACTTGGTGTACTGTCCTCGGTTACTTTCTCGGCTGAGATTAAGAGATTAGTTTTAATGTTATTCTATCTAATTAAACGCAGAAATATTGGTAATATGAACATCTCATAATATGGTCTTATGTGAGTCATCTCTCTCTCTCTCTCGCTCTTTTTCTTACATGTAAATAACATGCTTTTAAATCTGTCTGTCTGTCTTCCTCTCGCTATCTCTCCCTCTCTCTTTCTCTCTCTATATATGTATATGAACGCATACACACACAATTATATACGTATAAATGAGAAACATTCAAACGGATATCTATCTATCTATCTATCTATCTATCTATCTTTATACACATATATTTGTATATCTATATGTATATATATACATATATACATATACGTATACACACACACAAACACACACACACACACACACACACACACACACACACACCACACATATATATATCTATATATATATATATATATATAATATACATATACGTATATATATATATATACATGTTTATGCATGTAATACAATATATATATATATGTAAATGTGTTTGAATACACACACATATATAATAATATAAATAATATATAAATATATGCATATATGCATACATATATACATACACACTCATACAGACACACACACACACACACAAATATATATATATATATATACATACTCACACATACAGATGCATAACTGAATAGATATATGCATGAACATGTGTGTAAGTACTGAAGTACTGTACATTTATTTGTGCTATAATTTGAAGGTCTGTGTATCTCAATGTATCATAAGTGTGCCAGACTACATCTGAGCACCCCTGTTTGTATGTATGTCTGTCTCCCTGCATCACTCACTCTGTCTCTTTCTCACACACACAGCTATGCACTTTACACACGCACGCACACATACACACACACGCTCACACACACGAGCATATATTTACATGCACACGCAAATACATACACATATAGTCACACATATCTCTTTCCCTCCCCCTCTCTCACTCATTCTCCCAATAATCTATCTATCTATCTATCTATCTATCTATCTATCTATCTATCTATCTATCTATCTATCTATCTATCTATCTATCTATCTACATATATATATATATATATATATATATTATATATGCGATGTGTGTGTGTGAGTATACGTATATATATATATATATATATATGTGTGTGTGTGTGTGTGTGTGTGTGTAAGATGAGAAAGGAACAAAAAATTATCTTATAAATGCCGTTTCTGCTATATGATGCAGTAGATTCATAGTTGAGTGGCTGCGTAATACCTTATAGCTTCATCGGAGCCTCAAACATGAAGCTATAAAGTGCTACACAGTCACGCAATTGTGAGTACACTGCATCTGATAGCAGAAACAGCTGTGAGCCAGTGAAGCTCATAGCATGTCCTCTCATTTTCTTATTACCGTTATGTACTTGACTAACGACAAGCATGTGTATATTGAGTTCTACACTAGATTATTAGTATCGCAGTACCTAAGTGATCTATATATAATGGGCGCAGGCGTGGCTGTGTGGTTAGAAGCTTGCTACTCAACTACAGACATAGGCATACACACACACGCACACACACACACACTCACATACACACACACACATTCTCTCTCTCTTTTTCTCTCACACAAAAACCAAACACACACACACATGTATACATACAGTTCAATATATGTGTATGTATTGCTGCTTTCTTACGAAGTGTGTGTGTGCGTGTGTGTGTGTGTGTGGTGTGTGTGTGTGTGTGTGTGTGTGTGTGTGTGTGTGTGTGTATTTTTCGGTACATAAAATTAAAGCAGAAATGTGACTGTCGGTTTCACAAATGGTTACGCAATAAATGGGAATTATGAAACCGTCGGCGGAAATGACAGCCACATTAATATTGGTTTCAACTTTTGGCAGAAGGTAAGTTATTTTTAGTGAGACAGCAAGTTGATTGCATCGACTCCCAGTGCTCAACTGGTACTTATTATATATAGCCCAAAAGGATGAAAGGCAAAGTCCACCTCAGTGCAATTTGAGGTTAGAACGTAAAGACTGTTGAAATGCCTCAATGCAATTTGCCCGGCGTGCTAACGATTCTGCCAGCTCGCCGCCTTATGTGATAGTCATGTTAATATTTTGAAAGTTGTACTGTTATAATACATGAATACATAAATTCATTGCAACACAGAAAAACTGACAGACACCATACATACGCATACATACACACTAACTCTATCACATATATATATTCCTCCACGAGATTTTTATGCGAAATTTCAAGAGCCGAATATTACACGTATTACTTCAGAGAGACTGAAATTTACGGTAGAGCCCAAAGTATGATTTAAGTAGTATAACATAGTATAATTTACAAATGATCGTTTAAATCATTGGTTCTCAACTAGGATCCATGTGTCCTTTGAGGATCCATATAGGATTTTTCTGCTAAAATTTATCTGCAATAAATTGGTTATACTTCCACAATATACAAACTATTTAAATTTTTTATTCTGTTGTGTCTGGGGAGAGTCGTTTCCTTTTTGTGCCTTATAATGTAACACACTTACCGGTAAAATTTCCACTTTTTTCTTATTTTTATTTTCCTAAAATTTTCGTTGCATTGTATCGCTTATGAATACTTACAGAATATGTTTTATTATTCTTCATTATACTTCATTAACGACCTACATCGAAGTGGCTCTCTACTCTATACTGTATATCTGTATATCAGTGCTGATTTTTTACTTCTAATTGGGTAAATTAATGAAGTTTTAAACTTATAAATTCTGAAACGAAAACGAAAGGTAGAACCTTTCGTCGCTTATCTGGCAACATTGGTTAAACTCCTGCACAGCTGTGTTTACATCTACGAACTGTAATCTGTTCAGGAATTCATTATGTACTGGAAAGTACCATCCATTCAGATATATTATATATTCTGGCAAATGCACATGGTCTAGCTAGTATAAGAAATTACGGTGTGATGTACTTTGTATGGCACTAATTATATTACGAAAACTGTAGTGCTTCTCCGATAATAAAGCTGAGGAATCTGTAACTCAACGTTTGGCTTAAATTTTTATCAAAACAAATTAAATGGGAAAAATTTCACTGGTTAATCCCTCAACTTGCAATTGTTGATCTGTTACCTGCCAAAAATTAAGATTGAATTTTGCACAAGATACATGAATAATTGCAGAGATTTGACCCCGTGGATATACATTTGTGGGTTTAGATGATCTCATAGGATTTGGTAATACACTATCAACATTGAATATGTTTCTCTTCATGGATTACAAATCGAAATCAGAGAGAGGGGGGAAGAGGGAGAGAGAGAGGGGAAAGAAGGAGAGAGAGAGGGGGAAGAAGGAGAGAGAGAGGGGAGACATAGAAAAACAAAATTTGCAAGTAGGTTGCCTTCAGACATCCTTTCAAATATAGAGTAGTCTTTCCTTTCAATGCTGAGTCGCAATGCAAAAATAAGAAAAATAGATAAAACCAAACAATTCACTTGTATTCTTCATAGATGCAGCAAAACAGAAGATCTAGCCATCCTGGATATTCAGCTTTCATTATAAGTTGTCTTTGGAGCCTTCAGCCCTAAGAAACAAAATCTTTCCAACACGTGTTTCCCTAAGCTACCCTACGTTAGCGAGTATACATCCAATGCTTTTCATAAAGTCTTTCACAAAGAAGGGATACTCTCTCTCTCTCTCTCTCTCTCTCTCTCTCTCACTCTCTCTCTCTCTCTCACCTCTCTCTCTCTCTCTCTCTCTATATATATATATATATATATATATATATATTATATATATATATATATAACTGGCCCACTAAGGCCCTTCCGTCAGGAAATGTTTGTCGAAGAATCTTCTTCCCCAGGAGAAAAATCCACGATGCTAGCCACCAGTTCTATCCACAACAGAAACATGGGCTTGTATATCAGACATATGCCGTATATCAGACCCTCTGTTTCAAATTCAATGAATATCATACAAGTAGTACGATTCGGCAACGACATACTCGAATCAGAAGACATACACTTCATTGTACAAAATATAAAAGGATAAAAAGTAGGAAGAAAAAATCGGAAAATATGAAAATATAACGAAGATATTGTAATGACCATTACCGGCATAGACCATAATATCGTAATATTGAATAACTCTGATTACGAAACTCTTATTGAGATCTTCAATCCAATCTAAACATTTCCGGTCAGAAGAAATATCCTTTACTATAATGATGGAAACCAAATTCTATTTTAAAAAGATATTTTGATAAACCCCCAACCTCACACGTCAATAATTAACCAGCTTGACTTAAATGAGTGCACATGAATACGATAATTCGCACTGCTCATTCCTTCTGAGCTATGTACCCCGACACACTGTCAGATAATACTCACTTGCAAGTGACATTTCCTCGGATCATACTGTTTTACCTATAACGGGGAAAATGGTTTTCTTGTTGAATTTAAGTTATTTTAAAGATCGATCGAGTTTGTAAGAAAGCCGAAGCGAAAACATTTAAAGCAAAAAGGAAGAAACATTGGATTTGTCTAATAGTTATCACTTAAAAAATATGCTTAAAATAGATTAATTGAGGCAATTGATTGCTAAAATATTTAATGTAGCATGAAAGAACTAACTAGAATTATGTGATGAGAAAGAATATTTCGTCTAGGTCTTCCCGTAGGACGCCCCAATAGGGGGCTCGGTTGCACATACTATAGGAGTCACAGGGCGCTGCTCCGTGTGGTCCCGCAGCCGAGTTGTGTCTGAGACCAGTGTGGAATGATGTGGCATACCTTACAAGGGGAACCAAATATGCCACGATCGAAGTGTGTTTTAAGACCAAAGAAAAACCCAAGCAGGCGTCGACGGAATCTCTAAAAACATCAGAGGTGGTTCTCCTGCCTACATATCTTGAAGGCGGGCTTTCAAAATTAAGGTGGCACATTCTGTAGGAGTCACAGGGTGCTGCTCCGTGTGGTCCCGCAGTTTCCATCTAACTAGGAATATTAGGGTCTCATCCATTGTCTTGTATTCAAGATTCTCTATATGACATCCTGCTTGTTCAAAGCCAGGTATCTGATCTGTTAAATCCTGCCAATAAGAAAATCCACGCCCTGCTGTCGACGCTTCGATTTATTGTCGTTAAGGTTTTGTCTGTCTCCTACCCTTCGACCTGTCTGCCCTGGTAAGACCTGCCTGAAGATTTCTCTCCCTCCAGCATAGCTCTCCGGGTCAACGGAACACACAGGCAATTATCCGCGACAAGGTACTTGTTGAATTGGCCGTTGACTGCACAGTAGTTCTTCCGTCTTCTGACGGGTAATATTTATTTGTCCCGCAGGGTGTCCAACAATCTCCCACCTCACCAAACAAGCTTGATGGGGTTGCCAGTCTAGTCGCCGACGACCCGACCATGTGACAGGTTGTATTGGGTTACATGTTACCAGTAGCGCTGAAGAGAATAAGAGAAGAGTTAAGTGTCCAATATTATTTTCTGTCCTTCAGCTAAATATAGGAGACAAACTGTATATTTCTATCTTATTTTGACTTCATCAGCAAAGCATAGCTTTCACTCTGCATATTGATTAAAGGGATAAGATTGTATATATTTATTGAAAACAGTGGCGGAATGATTAAAGGGATAAGATTGTATATATTTATTGGTATAGGAAAATATAATTGCTAAGAAATTAAATAATTGCCATCAGCATGGAAAAATTCAATTTGACACAGACATAGATGTGAAGAAGCTTGTCGCGAAACCACGCGAGAAAAATATTAATGAATATTTTTGCCAATACGCTTCACAACAGTCTTAATTTAAACAATGAAAAAACAAAATCAGTTAACACACACATACACACACACATACTTGTGTGTGTATGTGTGTGTGTGTGTGGTGTGTGTGTGTGTGTGTGTGTGTGCGTGCGCGTGTGTATATGTTATACTTGCAGAAAGGAAAAGAAGCGTGTATAATAAAAAATGAGGAATAAAATCATGCAATACAATACGTACTTCACTGATATGAGGGTAGCTTAAATAAGGAGACAGACGGAGAAATATGAGACGAATAAAGTCATCAAGGAAATGAAATCTTAAAAGTTATGCCCAGCTACATACAGACTACATAAATCGTAAGCATCCAGGAATTACAATTACAAAAATAAAAATTAAAAAATAAATAA
The DNA here is from genome assembly GCF_006345805.1 of Octopus sinensis. Classification (NCBI taxonomy): domain Eukaryota; kingdom Metazoa; phylum Mollusca; class Cephalopoda; order Octopoda; family Octopodidae; genus Octopus; species Octopus sinensis. Next base: position 157,421,904 of record NC_042997.1, read on the forward strand.
AAGACAGAAGAAAAAAAAAACTGCGGAAGTGAATTGAAGTACAGAAAACAATAGCAAGATTAACTTGCTCGCTTCTTTCCTTTGATTCTCTTCATATAAGTATTTTGAGTCAAAAACTAACTGAAGAATTTACACATCTTGATAATATAATTGACATTGTTGCGGGTAAAAATGACATAACCGAGGTAGACGATAGGAATCTCTGTTTTTCATCCCTTACCAATCATTAGAAACCAATTAAAGCACTAGTTTTCCGACTCTCTATCCAGGAAAAAAGCATAGCAAAGAACAATTTTATTGGATATTAATTACACCATCACTTTCAAAGTCATTAGAAAATGTTCAAATATTCGAAAGTTACTCAAATTATTGAATTTTTTGTTGTTATTGAATATATTTTTATGAGGTTTAGCTTTTGAAATGTTGTAATCGTTCCTTAAAAGACTAACGTTTCTTGAATTATTTTTGTGCAATGAATTTTCAAAGATATTTCATATCATAAAACTAAAAATATAAGCTACAATGAATGTATACAATTATCCATGTATACATATGCGTGTGTGTGCGTGTGTGCGTGTGTGTGTACATACATACATACATACATACATACATACATGCATACATACATACATACATACATACATACATACATACATACATACGTGGGTGTGCTGGCTTTGGGTAAAAGAATATACAGGAGAATCAGTTAATTATGATTTTATTCAACATATTCCCCTCTCAAATTCCTACACTCATTTCAGCAGTCCTTCTGTTTTTCAAATCCCTGTAAAAGAACTCGGGAGGTTGGTCCATAAAACTAGGAACTTTTCAGTCAGCACCCCCTCGTACACACACACACACACACACACACACACACATATATATGTATGTATGTGAGTATGTATGTATGTATGTATGTATGTATGTATGTATGTATGTATGTATGTAAGTAAGTATGTATATATATATATATATATATATATATACACGCACATATATATATACATGTGTTTGTGTATGTGTGTGCTCGTGTGTTTGTAGGGTGCAGTATGGCCAAGTAAAAATACTTTTCGCATGTCTTTTCGCGTTCAACCGCACCTCGTGGCACGCTAATCAGTTGTCTTTTACCATAGTTTGTGGTAGATCAAAACATTGTAAAATAAATTGGATAAACGAAAAGTGTTTAGAAGCCTATCGGATGTGTTGCATGTGTAATTCAAAGATTCAACGGAAGTGTCATGTTTAGTGCTATGTTTAGAATTCAATGAGTTGATAATTCAGTAGTTTTTTGCTTTTTCAGAAACCGGAGACCCGAACCGTATACTTGTAGAATTGACTCCTGTATTGTCACCCTGTATACCACGTGGTAGTGTTAAACCAGACAATCGATTATGACTGTTACATTTATTATTTCTTTATTGCCCACAAGAAGCTAAACATAGAGGGGACAAACAAGGACAAAGAGATTAAGTTGATTACATCGATCCCACTGGGTATGTGGTACTTAATTTATCGACCCCGAAAGGATGAAAGGCAAAGTCAACCTCGGCGGATTTTGAACTCAGAACGTAACGGCAGACGAAATACCGCTAAGCATTTCGCCCGGCGTGCTAACATTTCTACCGACTGTTACCTTTATAGGTCCGGGTGGAATTTGAATTCAGTACACAAGAATCCTGAACAAATACCACATTCAGTACGACGGCCTTGCAGCTCTGCTAATCAACTTTTTTCCTTACCGACTCATTCATCCGAATGTCCAAGTGTTGCCATTTTGCCGTTGTGATCGAAATATAAATTTGTTGCTTTAGAACTTCATGTGTATACTTCTTTGTCTGAAGGGAAGCCGTGCTGAGGACTCGTATATCGTTTGGTTGAAATGATATATAAGTCCTCATTGGTCTGTACATCATTTGTTTGAAATGATATACGAGTCCTCATTGGCGCGCGTATCATTTGGTTGAAATGATATACGAGTCCTTATAGGTCCGCATATCATTTGGTTGAAATCCGTAGCTGGGTATGTGAAAGAGTACATATAGAAACAAAAAACAAGTGAGGTTGTTTATCTGATACTTAGTAACACTATCTTACATACGCTTCATTAACAAAATGATTAATTGCTATTTAATGTAAATTATATAATTAAATTGCATTTTCAAATCTTCAGAGACACGTAACTCTTGTTCTTAATATTACTAGATTAGTGACAGTAATCACAAATGTTTGCTCATCCGGAGATGACAGCACTGTCATAAACCCAGTAATATTATGTACTTGTTAAGGTTTGGCAATGCAGTAATTTACATTATATAACTGAAAATCATTCATTGTGAATGAAACGTGTGTAAGACGATGCAACTAAATATTTTAGAATCAATTTCTCCTATTTTGTTTTTGTTTTAGTATGTGTGTATATATGTACGTATGTATACATGCATACAAGCGTGAGCGCAAAAATATCTATGAATACATGATTACATATATTGTATATGTGTGCGTGTATGCCCATCGATGTATATGTGTGCGTGTATGCCCATCGATGTATATGTGTGCGAACATTAGTTTTTATGTAGGCATGTACTTATGTATGTGTTTGTATACTGGCAAATGATCAATAAGTTTGCCTCGCAAGTATAGTGTCTATTCTAGTGTATAGACATCTGAGGCTCCATTTGGACATAAGCCACGTGAGTAAAATCGTATATGAAAATATACGTTAAAGCTCAGTGGAATAACTGTGTCTGTAATGTAAGGTTCTATGTTCGTTCCATATAGTGTGATACAAATTGAACTCAGATATTGCGTAAACTGTATTAGTAGAATACTCAGCCACTTAAACAAAATGATTTATTCTGTTGCTGGTCCCATTGAGCGACATAATACCGAAAACGTCGCTAAATGTATGTGCGCGTGAGAGTGTGATGGCGTATATTTTCGAAAAGTACCAATTATTATACTGTTATTCCACTCGATACAAATCTAATTGAGATAGAACGGTATTTCGTCTGCTAAGCGGTATTTCGTCTGCCGTTACGTTCTGAGTTCAAATTCCGCCGAGGTCGACTTTGCCTTTCATCCTTTCGGGGTCGATAAATTAAGTACCAGTTACGCACTGAGGTCGATGTAATCGACTTAATCCGTTTGTCTGTCCTTGTTTGTCCCTTCTATGTTTAGCCCCTTGTGGGCAATAAAGAAATAAGATTTTATTTTCTTTCCCCGTCTTGGTCTCAAACCCAGCATTAGTAAAATTTATCCTTCGGTATCCTTAGACGAATTAGGATTGTAGTTTAGAAAAATCGTTACAACCTCGGTATTTGGATAAGGTTCTGTATGCTATGAGTTCAAATGGCACTGAGATCAACTTTGTCTTTCGTCTTCCCTGGGTACCTTATTTGAAGCTTTATGCCTATATTAGAAATGAATATTATTTCAGTCAGCATCCCTTCGTACACACACACGCGCACACACACATGTACACACACATGCACACATACACACATACACTCACGCACAATACATGTGTGCGTGTGTATGTGTGTGCACGTGTGTTTGTAGGGTGCTGTATGGCAAAATGAAAATATTTTTCGCATGTCTTTTCGCATTCAACCGCACCTCGTGGCACGCTAATCAGTTGTCTTTTACCATAGTCTGTGTAAGAGTTGCGCGTCTCTGAAGAGATTAAATAATAAAAGTAATCATTGATTAAATAATAACAGTTGAATACTGAGAAAGATTTAGTCGAATGTCCTTATCTAATTGTTGAAATATGATTTAATAAAGAGCATTTTTTCTCTAAAATATCAATTAATGATTAACACTTTTGAATTCGAGGACAAGAGAAAATAGGACGCGTGACATTTGTCATATTTTCCACAGAATATCAAAATGGTTTTAGACAGTGTAATTAAGAATCACAGAAAAAATTTGGAATGAAAAGTTTTGCTCTCATAATTGAATGGGATATATAGTAGTGTTTATTTATATATTTATTTATTTATTGGAGGGTGGGGTATTACAGAGATATACAAACACACACCAAACTCTACGCAGCATGTGTTTTAATGGTTTTAAAGCTCTTAATATAAAATCTGAAGCAACCACCCATAGATAATGGTAAAATGTGAACTCCACCCCGCCTCACTCGTTCTAGCACAAAATATACTATTAACTGTTAGAAGTATGTTAAAATAAAGTAATTGCCTTGAAAATGCGTGTTATAATACACACTCAGAGAAATACGCACGTGCATTTACACATAGGACAATATATATATATTATATATATATATATATATATATATATATGTGTGTGTGTGTATATATATATATACAAAAATATGCATTTACAAATTCTCAGTTAAACACCAAACACACGAAAGTATAGACGGTGAATTAACTGTGAGAATGTCGGACGAAATGTCTTGCGGTATCTGAGTTCGATTCCCGCTTGACGTTAAATATGTTTTTCTTCTTCTCGGAGTCGATAAAATACCCACTTAGAAATGTGAAGGGCAGAAATGTTTCAGCATCAAACGAGATGCTTTGCCCTATTTCTTCTGGTTCTTTACGTTCTTAGTTCAAATCTTGCCACAGCCTACTTGGGTGGTCGACTTTCATTCACATAGCTCTTGGATACTTTTAAAGTAGTGTACTCCGCTGCGAGAACTTAGGACACGTTTCTGGTTTGAGGATTCATTTAGCCTTCCTCCCGCTAGTTACATAAACCTTACAAAGGATCTCGCAGAGCCCTTCTAATTAGAATATTAATAACAAATATGTAGCCTAAAACCTACAAAAGCAACAAATATCTAAATAAAAAATACTACTCAGTTCGTTTATGGATATTATGGAAAATAATTTACACTTTCCTTTGATCATAGCAATATAACCACTTTGCAGTATTTGTTCAGGCTATTAATTCTTAACTACCAAGTTTATCTTTGCGTTTCAAATCCTTTCGAGGTTGACAAAATAAAGTAAGTTTTGGACCGATTTAATCCAATAACTCCGCTCAAAAGCTAAAAGGGGAGATCGTTTTACTTTTTGAATAAGTTAGAAACCGTCATATTAATTTATTTCATGATAGTATTATATATATATTATTGTGACTGACTGGCGTCTCGTCCAGGAGGTAATATGTACGCCAGAGAAACTGGCAGGCCGATCCTATGCTCCTTACGGAGTAATGTGGACTAATCATTATACACATATATAAATAGAATATAAAACTTTCCGCCACGGACATAATTGCTCAGTATCTTATTATTGTTATTTGATAATAAAATGGCTGAATGATTAAGATTTTAGGCTCTCTTGCCTTTTCACATTAAAGTAGCTGCAGACAACTCACGATTTTAATCGATTTTCATGCTTTGTTCTATCACGGAGCATGAAAATCGATATCCTTCGTTTAACGAAACTGTCGGTAATGGGGTTATCAAACCTTCAGTGAACGGTATTTTTTTTTTTTTTGCACCTTATTTATTGGCGCAAAATCCAATGGAAACATGCTCCTGTGCATGTGTTCTTTATTTTTTGTTTGTTTCATTCATTGGACAGCGGTGATATTAAGACATCTTTATCGATGGATTTTTCAGTCTATTATATCGACTACAATATTTTGCATAGACAAAGTAGATACATATCTGGTGCTTATTTTGATCCCTATTTGATCGTATATAAGGTTTTATCGGCAAAGTCAAGCAGGGTATTAAAGAATTTATTGAAAACGTGACAAAGTATCAAAACGTATTTTTTTGTTCTTCGCATTATTCTGCCATCCTACATATATATATATATATATATTATATATATATATATATATATATAGATTATATGTATATGTATGTAAATATACATATATTATTATATTTATATATATATATATATATATATGTATATATATATTAGGAAGGAAGTGGAAGAAAACAGAGAATGGCCGTTAGTCACGTGTAATCAACGAGAGAGTCAAGGAGGAAGAGTTAGAGAGAGAGAGAACGGCGAAGGGAAGAGGAGAAGAATAGGGAAAGGGTGGGAGGGAAAGACAGAAAGGAAGAAAAACAAGAGAGGGAGATAGATAGACAGAAAAGAGATGGAATAAGAGTGCGCATCTTAATTATTAAGAGAAAACTTACTTGGAAAAGGATGAGTGGCGTTCGATCATATAATAATATAAATAATATATGCATATATGCATATATACATATATGCATATATACCATATACATATATACGTATATGCATATATATATATATATATATATATTATATATATATATATATATATATATATATATATATGTACATACCTACACATATATGTATATATACATGCATATATGGGTACATGACATTCAAAAACGTGGACAGAATGAGAAACGAGAACATAAGAAACAAAAACATAGAAAATGAACTATTTTCGAACAACGAAAAAAACAAACAAAGAAACATGACATGCAACATAGAGAACATTCCCTTCATCAGTTGTTCCCTGTTTTATCTACTCCGCGATGTTTCGCGCACATTCATTCACCAAATTCGTTTGTAGGCTCTTCAGGCTCTGGAAGGAAAAAGTTCTTGCAAAGATGCCTGCTGTGCAGTGGAATCGCAGCAGAAGGGGTTCGTTGCCTTATGAACTTTATAACCACACGGCCACGCCTGCAACCCGAGTCTAATAAGTAACAGTAAATATGCACTGAAATAGAAATCCTGTTTGCAATTGTTATTCAATAGAGCCGTTTTGTCCCCATTTGCAGTCGATCGTTCAATATCTATATATATATATATATATATATATATATATATAAAGAGAAGAAACGCCTGTATGAAAGGTGTTAGCTTTGATATTAGTAGTACCCAATAAATCATGAATCATGTCAGCATGTGTATAGATAACCCTTTGTGGGTAAAGGTGAATTTACCGACCATTGCATCGAGATCTAGCTTACGCGATAAGGTTACCTACTAGAAATAGCTGCCAACTCTCTTTTAATTTTCTTTTAAAGAGAAGGATATGAGATTTCGAACCGAAGATGGAATCTATATGAAGTGACTCTGCGTGTTAGAAATAGTACACAAATCACCCTCAAAATCTCATACGCCACACTCTTAAAATGATAACGGGGACATCTTGGATGGAGTGATTCTAGATACACTGTATCAGAAAAACAATTGAGACGGGTTGGTCACAACTCAAATGCGCTTTGACCATAAGATGGCTTGATCAGAGCTGCTCTGAGGCTAAACAATACCGACAAAAGGATGATATGTTGGAATAATATACTACTTACTTGATACACTATATAGAATGAAAATAGACCGGATCGTCACAGCTGGAACATCTTCGATATTAGATGTGTTTGATCGACGATGTTTTGAAGTTTAACAGTAGCTAATTGCTTCTCTATCATTATGTCAGAAAATCAAAGAGATTAGTGCCAATACAGCAATCACAAGTTCCACTACATTTTACAAAACGGATATGAAACAACTCAAGTAAAGATAACCATCACTTTTCAGCAAAAATGCATGTAAACTTGACGGACACGAAGCGTATACCTAATGTGTCACCAGAAAGAAATTGCTAAGACATAATGAGACGTAATACGTCTCTAATCGTCTGCCACATCTGAGGTGTGGAAACCTGACAGGTAACTATAGGAAAAACTTAAAACAAAAAATGAATATATATAGAAATATGAAAAAGAAAAGAGAGAGAAAAAGAAAAACAACAACTAAAAACAAATAACAAGAAAAACTCGAGCTGAAACAAAGAATAATACAAAGAGAAATTAAAGTCGGGAATAACTTAACGTCAGGTTTATTTGGAATCTATTATATATATATATATATATATATATATATAATATATATATATATATATATATATATATATATATACTTATATATATATACTTATATATATAATGTATATGTATGTATGTATGTTTGTATATATATATTTGTGAGTTTATGTGTGTGGTGTATGTGTGTGTGCGTGTATGAGTATACATGAAGTATCTATCTATGTATCTATATATCTGTGTGTGTTTATATGTATGTATATATATATATATATATATATATATATATATATATATCCTGTTCGCAGCGTTAATTCTTTTTAACGGCGGTGCATCAGCATGGCCGCAGCTCTGAGCTGAAACTAGAGAAAAAAAATATATACATTATGAACCGCACATATTTAAAGTCTACATGCATCGTGTATTTGCCGGTTGTCTACCTATGGCGTGCTGGAGAATACTCTCCCAAAGCACCGGGTGTTAAACCTTAGAGTCATGGTCAGGCAAGATAACTCAGCTTCAATCTCATCTAGGAGTGATGGCCATTTTCGTGGCTTGTCAACGTCACAAACCCGACAGGAGCCTTTGAAATACTATTGTGGACCCGCAATTTACTATTTTATTGTATGGACCCCCAAAAATCTTATATGGACTTTCAGGGGCCATATGGACCCTGGTTAAGAACAACTGGTCTAGACTAATATATTTCCAACTTCAAATTAAACGATGGCGTCTGCATGCATAACCGACTCTCTTAGGCACTCACCCTTCTAATTTAAGTCATTCCGTATCAGTCCATCACTCAAGGGTCTGAAGTTTTCTACACAATTCGATCATTGTTTAACCCATCTTGTATTTCGCTAAGGTTTTCTAGATAAACTAGGCGCAGGAGTGGCTGCGTGGTAAGTAGCTTGTTTACCTACCACATGGTTCCGGGTTCAGTCCCACTGCGTGGCATCTTGGGCAAGTGTCTTCTGCTATAGCCCCAGGCCGACCAATGCCTTGTGAGTGGATTTTGTAGACGGAAACTGAAAGAAGCCTGTCGTATATATATATATATGTATATGTATATGTGTGAGTATGTGTGTCTGAGAACCGATGCTGGTGTGTTTACGTCCCCGTCACTTAGCGGTTCGGCAAAAAGAGACCGATAGAATAAGTACTGGGCTTACAAAAAGAATAAGTCCCGGGGTCGAGTTGCTCGACTAAAGGCGGTGCTCCAGCATGGCCGCAGTCAAATGACTGAAACAAGTAAAGAAAAAAACTCACTTCTCTACGATTATCTGGCACCAGTTGCTCTTCAGTTAACCACATGTAATTATTTTGTTAATGTTTGTCTAATATTGAAGTTACCTAAAATACCTTACCTCTATTCGAATGTATCATCATTCTCGCTGATTTCAATGCAAACAAATCGTTCTTGGTGCCAACACCAATCTGCAAGCGATCAATAAAATCCTCTTAAGGTTACTCCTCTATCATCCTCACCGTCATTTACTACATATCATTTACAAAGTATCACAATTCCTTCGATCACTCAAATCTAGCAAGGAAACTGATCCTGATAGTGTCCATTCCATGTTCTTCAACTTTTATATTCTGTAGTTTGCATTTCATCAAGTTATTCGTTTCTCTTTTCACTCTCCATACAAAGATCAATCTCAATATTTGAAAAAAAAAAAATCAGAAACTTCAACTTCTTTGGCTCTGCCAACTAACAGTATATCGCCTTCATTCCCTGCCTCTCAATCATTTCATTTACCTCTCTAAATCTCATTCCACCCTAACTGATACCTATTATGGCTTCCGTAGAAGTTTAAAAAGTGGTGACTTACAGTCACATGTCAATCACCAGTGATTTTCGGCGAAAGTAATTTGTTGAACTCGATATCAACAAGACTTTCTACAGTGACTGGCCTGAACATTTTATAGCTAAGATGCCTGTTTATGGGATCTTTTATCTCTCTCATTTTTTGAATCAGACACTTTTTGTAAGGAAGTGATTTTCCTTGGTCCATATTCTGTTTAAAACGTGCCTCATCTACTATTAGAAGGGGTAAATTTTATGATTAGTTAATTTGCTTCTTTTTATAGTGATGTTATATTAGATTTCGAAACTGAAATCATAAAATTAGAACAACCATAAAATACCAAGGAAAAGATTAAATGAATAAAATGCAACACACGGACATACACAAAAATGAGAATTGTTTTCCTGAAGATTCAGACTGGCATTAAACCCCGAGGCCAAAGCTAATCGGTATAAATACCCTAATAGGTATACATATATGTCTATAGACATAAATACTGTAGATATTCTAAATTCTAGTGAAGCCTTAATGAATAATTTTTTTATTATTGTTTAATTATTGGTAATTTTTAACTTTTACTATTTTTTACCTAATAACGTTTAATATTTTAATACATTTTGTGCAAACTTGGTGTATATATATATATATATATATATATATATTATATATATATATATCTCGTATAATATTTAAATTTACCGAGATGAATTTCTACATAAAAAATTCTAGAATTTATATAAAATGTAGAACGAAGGCAGAAAAGCAAGAAAGCTTTTAACAGCATTCGATAAACTTAGACAGATAGACACGCAATAAACAAATGCTTAAACAATCTTATGCAAGTTCCAACCAAATGAAAGAAAACGACGCTATCACAATAAGGAAGGGTTACAATAATAATAGATTCGATAATTTTGGATTAAGACGAATCTATTTCAATCTTTATTCAACAATATAAACAAATTTAAACGGATTATTAAATATAATATCACCCCTTTAAAAGTTAAACTGAACAAACTAATTAGAGCAATAAAAGCACAAATAGGAGCCATTTATGTTCCCACTTGAAGGGAATTCAGCTCGACATATGCATCAGATACAATTCCTATTGGAAATACACATAACAGTCACGAGACTACATTAATACACAACCAAGAACCTCATAAAACAGAATACAAAATGCATTTGACGTAACCATAGACTAACACTAAATTTAGTCTTATCAAAAACAAATTACTGTGATGTAAAATCACTGATGAGGTACTGATTACTAATGAGATTCGATTGCAAATATAGTAATTGTAACGTTCACAACTCCGTCTGTTATGCTGGCCATTCATGCACGACTTACTCTCGCTAGCCACCATGCTAGTGCAATTAACTTCACAAGATAATACAAGACAAAGCAAGGCAGAAAAATATGAATGAAATACACATCTACATACTATAGAATATCTCGCAAAAAAAGATGGTAAATAATTACATAAATATATTCAATAACGAACAAAGGATTGCTTTTGACTCAAAAGAAAAATTGATAGTAATGATGGTGGACAAACATATATCGATGTTCCTTTACGAACAGGCAAATCTTCCCTTGTGTTCGTGAATATGACCAATAATGCTTGCTACAACTTCATTAGCTATTGTGGCTTGGCAACATTATTGAATCTGTGGCGAACTGACTATTGTTGGTTTTAATTTCCCTTTCCTTTAAAATGTATTATATTATTGTCATATTTCTCCTAAAATTTCAACGGCTCGCTTTCTGGACGGTGCAAACTTAATCTCTAATGTCCCACCGACATCTTGAAAGATGATGAAACAACTTTGACTAGAAATCTTTTTGTAGAAATTCATCTCGGTAAATTTAAATATTGTACGATGTATTTATTTATATATATATATATATATATATATACCAAGTTTGCGCAAAATGTATTAAAATATTAAACGCTATTAGTTAAAAAAGTAAAAGTTAATAATTACCAATAATTAAACAATAATAAAAAATTATTCATTAAGGCTTTCACTAAGACAGGTAACCTAAATTTCAATAATTTACCGAATTAAAAAAAATACCTGATATGAGAACAATTTTTCTGGAATTGAAAATAGAGGTAAAATTAATGATTGTATAACTAATTTTAAACAGAGAAATTAAAATTGGCTCTTTTTCTGTTACTTAGGTTTATATATATTTATAAATATTTATAAATAATAAATAAACCTAAATAAATAACTAAAAAGTGAATTTACGCCTATATGCTGAAAATAGACGTCAAATACGCCCAGCCACAACAAACCTTCAATATATATACTCAGGTTGGAAGCGGGAAAGTAGACTGATTTAAAATTCAAAAATTATTCGGATAGTTTTGGATTGAGCAATTTCTGGATTAGTCTAATAACTTTTTCTTCATCAGCAAAATATACTGAGCGAAATAAATGAAAATATTTATACATACCCACAGAAAAGCATGCGTAAAATGCGAGTACATATAAATATTCACAAATATATACGCATCGAATTTTCTTAGTCCACCTCAACACGTATTTATTTCGTCAGAATAGTACAGAAGTAAATTAACTAACCCGAAGTGAATGGGATACGTTTAAACATAATTAAAGGATAAAATCATTAAAATTAATGAACTTTATCAACGATCAGCATATAAAAAATAACCTTTTAGGTAAAATACATATATAGAGATATATAATTGTATAGGATACAGTTAAACTTAAGGGCATGGAAGCTACTATACCTACATGCTAAAAATAGACGTCAAATACCTCCAGGCACTGCAAATCTTCCATATATAGACACACAGGTTGAAAGCGGGAAAGTGGACTGATTGAAAATTCAAAAATAATTCAGATAGTTTTGGATTCCAGAAATTGATCAATCCAAAACTATCATTCATTTTCCAACACGGTCTCAGACTCAACACAGAGACCAACATCAAGTGCCTGGAGGAGATAGTGTTGCCCTGGGTCAAGAGGATGGCTGCTGGAAGACCCTTTGCCTGGCAACAAGACTGAGCACCATGTCACACGAGCAGAAGAATCCCGTCATGGCCGTCAGATAATTTCTGCAACTACATCATCTCTAACGCCTGGCCACCTAACTCTCTGCAAGCCAACTTGGGGCGTAGTTGAGCGAAAGACCAACAAAACTCCTTGTAACACCAAAGATGAACAGAAGGCAAGGATCATGGCAGCATTTATCAACTTAAACAAGTAGACCGCCCAGAAGAGTTGTAGGAGATTCCGAAGTCATCTGAAGGCCGTAGTTGAAACCAATGTCGATTTTATTGAATAAATTTACTCGTAAGGATTTCACTATATTTTAATGTAATTTTGGTACATATGTCTGATAAAAATTCATGTTGTTTTCATTTTTACGTAATTTAGA
>NC_042997.1:157437433-157457433 GCF_006345805.1 Octopus sinensis
TATTTATATTATATATATATATATATATATATATATATATTCCTCTATTTTCATAATATCGAGGTCGACTTCATTCTTTTGTTGTCTTGCCATTTCTATCAATATATATATATATATATAAAAAGAAGGGTAAAGATAGCGCTTGATATTTAGCAAGCGGTATCTTTACCCTACTTTTCTTCAAATATTTTATATTATACCTGTTTAGGTAGAAGTCTTGCTAGCCACCTCATCATTACCGTTTTTAACAGGAATAATATTTCACATATTTTCTTGCATATATATAATATATATATATATATAATATATATTATATGGATATATATCTATGTATGTGTATATGTATATATATATATTTCAACAATTGAGGGTAAAATTAATTAATTAATTAATCAATTTCACCAAGTATTCAGTATGCAAAGGGACCATTTAAGGCAAATTCAAATTATTACATTATATAAAAGGGCTTAGTAAAATAAATACTTTGCCGCATACTGAACTCGTTAGAAATAGCAGCTAAAAGAAATATTCTAACACTAAAGAAAAACCTCTCTCATATAGTGCTTGCTCAATTCAACCCAAGAAAGATGAGGGTAGAGACATTAAAAAATCAAATGCAAAGGTTATTTGAGTACGTACGTTTCAAGATTAGCCAAATTCGACCCTTCTCTCATCAGCTCAGATCAGGCATTCTGAGCTGATGAGAGAAGGGTCGAATTTGGCTAATCTTGAAACGTACGTACTCAAATAACCTTTGCATTTGATTTTTTAATGTCTCTACCCTCATACTTTCTTGGGTTGAATTGAGCAAGCACTATATGAGAGAGGTTTTCTTTAAGTGTTAGAAATAGTTCTTTTAGCTGCTATTTCTAACGAGTTCAGTATGCGGCAAAGTAATTTATTTTACTAAGCCCTTTTATATAATGTATATATATATATATATATATATATATATCTGTGTGAGAGAGAGAGAGTGCCTATATATGTAGGTATACATATGCATATTATTATACACATATATATATACTATATTATGTAATATTATGTACACACACACACACACACACACACACACACACACACACACATATATATATATGCACACATATTGACTGCCTCAGAAGATGTTCTCTTTCTTCGGTTTTTCTTTGAGGCGTTTTAGATTGAAAATACTTTTCTAAACTAGACATGCAAACCTTCGTTAACATGTCTGGATGTGACTTGCCTCATGGCTGAAAAGTATATTACGAACAAGACAGAGGTCATCACGCCTCTTAACCATAGAGGCATGAGGTTATTTTCAAATTTCCACCTTACGACCTCTCTAGTTAAAATTAATATAATGCACGTAACTATAGAGGTTTTCGACTGAGTAGAATTATTTCGATCATTTATAACTAAGATGTGTTGAAGTCTTAAATTCCTATGGAATCACAAAACATCACTTGGAAGTGCATCGCAGAAATTTCCGAGTTAGTCTTGCATAACTCTATGAAATCTAAATATTTTTCCTTCTTTCGTGCAGTCAAAAAGAGGCACGTTATTGAAGATAAGAAAAATTGTGATATTTGTCCAACTAAATACACACACACTTACACACACACACACATGCACACGAGTGTATACTTACATACATACACTTAGACATTGGGATTCTCATTGTAATAAAGTAAGTTATAATTCAATTATAACTCTGATTATCGATGCAGTTTGTAGATAAAATTCCACTTAAGGGTATTTAGTATTTATAAACAAGGAGCAAGGTAGATAACACCTATAAGATCAATTAATTGAAGAATTTGAAAGATAGAAAATAAAATCTGGTTTAATTAGAACGAAACGTGTCCTTTGCTTTCCTTAGCAGTTGTCTTTAAAAACTAGATTTACTTCAATAACACATTATCTAAATTTTCGGAAAATTTCAGTTAACTGGTCTCTTTAGAGTCAATGGTTCCATTGTTTGTTCTTTTAAAATTTTAAGCGCCCTAGAAGAATGGGTTTGTTTTCTGTATCAATAGCTTAGCATTTTCATCTTATGCTCTAACGCATTAATATTATATACGCGGAACTGTCCCCGAGGCATTTCCTTCGTCCATTTTACCGATATTCATAACCAGTGTCATTACAATCATCGATATCTCGTCCAATATATACAAAAACCCATACACACACACGCACATACACACACAGGAATGTATGTATGTATGTATGTCTTCCCCCCCCTTCTACGTTTCTCTATCTCTCTCACCTCCAGCCCCCTCGATCTGTCTCTTTCTTCTCCTCCCTCGTCCACCTTTCTTCTCTTTTCATCTGTCCCTTTCTCCTGTCTTTTGTTCTCACGTGACCGCTAGCCGCTGTTGAGCGCTCTTTCGTTCCAGCAGTAGCAGAAGTAACACGTATTTGTTCGTCTCCCTGCGGCCATTAGGCACAACTTCACAAGCCAGCCCCATACTCAACTGGTCTGTCGAAAGACCCTTGTCCTACGTCCTGTTTTGTTTTGTCGTATTTTTATTTTTGCGTTATTGTTTTTACGTTTTTGTATTCTATTGGTGTGTCACGTATTCTGTATTTTGTCGTGTACTTCGTTTGTTTTCCGTCCTCGTGTTGTATACATTCGAAGCTTTCTTCCAGGGGATCTAATGCGCTTGGCTTAGATTTCCCTTGGCGGGCTGGCCATATCGGAGCAATCTCAAGATTAATCAGCCGAAATTGCTAAGATGATTTGGTTCTTGACTGATGACTGAGGGCTTCGAATGTCCCGTCCTGTGGTTCTTGTGTCGTCTCTGTGGTGTTTCATGTTCTTGTCCATGTCTGTAATTATTTTACTGTTTACCTATATTACATATACATATATATAATATTATATATATATATATATATATTATATATATATATATATAATATATATATATATATATATATATATATACGAGTTTATATATATATATGTATGTATGCATATATATGTATATATATATAAACACATATATATGTATGTATAAATATATATATATATACATACATACATATATGTATATATATATATATATATATATATATATTACTAAGGTTAGCTCTCTTGGAATATATGTCAGGTATCGATCTTCTAGGTCGCCTCTTAAATCTGCGCCGATTTGCTGCCAATTCAAAAGTTTTCCAGTCTCTTATTCGTGACCCCCTTTATGTAGATGACTGTGCCTTAGTCACTCATACAGTGGATGTCATACAAATATATATATATATATATATATATATATCCATATCCATATACATACACACACACACACACACATACACACACACAAACACACACACACACACACACACACACACACACCACACACGTATATATATATATATATGATGGGCTTCTTTCATTTTCCTCCTACCAAATACTCTCACAAGAATTTGGTCGGAACAGAGGTATAAGTAGAAAACATGTGCCCAAGATTGAACCCAAGATCACATATATGGGAAGCAAGTTTTCCCCACAGCCAGGCTTGCAACTACATACATGTATGTATGCATGCATACGTGCGCGCGCATATTTTTATCTTCTTTTATCTTTTATGACTTTTTTCTTGTTTCAGTCGTTTAACTGTGGGCATGCTGGGGTACCACCTCAAAGGGCGTTAGTCGAACAAATTGACTTCAGGACTTATTTTTCAAGCCTAGTACTTATTCTATCGGTCTGTTTTGTCGAATCGCGCGTGCACACATACACATACACACATACAATTAGACATCCTCCACACGCACATACACACGGTGAGCTTCTGTGGAGTTTCGTCTACGGTATCCATTCATATGCATTAGTACGGTAGAAGTCATTTGTCCAATGCGCTACGCTGCGGGAATGAACCATAAACCACGTGATCACGAAGCAAATGCTTGAAGTACATCATCATGCAAATGACCTTGTATTTCATATAATTTCCTTAAGTAGATTCTAAGCGGAACACAACTTAAAAATACATTGACATTCGACCATCACTGTTGACTCTAGACTTCTAGAACTTTCCTCAGTCATACGCGCGCACACATACTTTAATTATTGAGCTATTTTTGCCTTCTTTACCAACCTATTCTCGTTTTGTCAATATAAGCATTGAGGTCGACTTTGCCTTTCATTCTTTTCGGGGTCGATAAATTAAGTACCAGTTGCGAACTAGGTCAATCTAATCGACTGGCCCCTCCCCCAAAATTTCGGTCCTTGTGCCTAGAGTAGAAAAGAATTTTTTTAGGCATTATAAGGCTGGCGAGCTGGCAGAAACGTTAGCACACCGGGCGAAATGCTTAGCAGCATCTCGTCTGTCGTTACGTTCCGAGTTCAAATTCCGCCGAGGTCGACTTTGCCTTTCATCTTTTCGGGATCGATTAAATAAGCACCAGTTACGCACTAGGTCGATGTAATCGACTTAATCCCTTTGTCTATCATTGTTTGTCTCCTCTATGTTTAGCCCCCTGTGGGCAATAAAGAAATAAATATTATAGGCATTATAAAGCGGTGAGCTGGCAGAAACGTTAGCACGTCGGGTGAAATGCCTAGAGGTATTTCGTCTGTTTTTACGTTCTGAGTTCGAATTCCGCCTTTTCATCCTTTCGGGGTTGATAAATTAAGTACCAGTTGCGTACATGGGTCGATCTAATCGACTGGCCCCCTCCCCCAGAATTTCGGATCTTGTACCTACAGTAGAAAAGAATATTGATTCATCTTATATAAATAGAATAAATAGTCAGCAACTGGCCGTTATCATAATCACACGTATTCACCAATGGATGATTCATTCTACTTTCGGAAATTGGGCACGTTTTTATTATTCACGAGGTCAGTTGAACCGATAAATAGTCGAATAAAATGTTTTACTATTTAATTGCATCCTATCTTAGTTCAACCGTACCAGAGACGATTTACCCTTCTACCTGTCTAAGGGCAGTAATTTATGATTTACGTCAATGTTAAAAGTCAATATCCACGCCTCAATTCCTTTCTTTTTTGTATAAGTGAATTGAAGCGGCATTGAAGGGAATGTAAACTTGTGTTAAAACCTCGGGTGGCTGAGAGTTAAATCTCTATTTAAGAGCCCCAATCCTCCCACATATTTCGTTGCCTTTTGACATTTTCTAGCTGCTGTTGGAAGATTTTTATATCTTCCTCGGCGGTGCCAGTCGACATGCTTCGGCAAAAGTGATTCTTCTGTTTCTCTGCCTTTCTCGATTTCTTTTCAAGATTATTACAAGACACTGATAACATTGTCTATTGTTCCTTTCATCTGGTTTGCATGAATGAGAAATGTTCTTAACATTTCAGTCTGGTCTGTACGGGTCGAAATATTTGCTGTTTCTCTTTTAAAGCAAGCACTGAATAAACCTCGGGGAAATGAGTGAGAATGAGTGTGAAATATCTTCCACAAGTTTGTAAGCAAGTCTTTGGAAAATTCACACGCTTTGGAAGTGACCTTGTAACCTAAATAAAAAGTCGAAAGGAAAAGAGGATAATAACGGAAACAAAGCAATCGTGATGAAGATGAAAATATGATGATGCTAATTGTGATGGGAATGATGATGAATAAAGAATAAAGAGGAAGATGACTATGGTTATATTGTTTATTATTATATGCTTATGTGCGTATGCTTGCGTGTGCATATGTGTACGTATATGAGCATGTATAAGTTTGCATGTATATATGCATATATGCATGTAAATACATGTATGCACAAACATACATAAGCACATGTTGGATACATATACACACATTTATACACGCACACACTCGTTGGTTTATATGTGTGTGGGTATGTGTATGTGGACACGCGTATTTGTTAATTTGTGTCTATGTGTATACGTATGTTTATGCAAAAAATTTATCTTAATTAGAGCATTATTTTGTGATTAGTACCAGTCCTAAGAATATTGATTTAAAATTTTGGCACAAGGCCAGCAATTTCGGGTTGGGGATAAATCGATTACATCAACCTCAGTGTCCAACTGGTACTTATTTTATCGATTCCAAAAGGATGAAAGATAAAGTCGACCTCGGCGGAATTTGAATTCAGAACATAGACACAGGAGAAAAATTTCGCTAAGCATTTTTCTGCCAGCTCGCCGCCTTTAGTCTTAAGAATATTACCTGTTACTAAATGAATTCTACCAGCTGAACTATATGGTTAATAAGAAGTCAATGCTCGGACCACAAGGATGGTTAGTGGAGGGTACGATAGACGATGGTCGTGGAGTGAATCCAGACTTCAATGAAAACAGTCTAAATAGTCTCTTTTACAGGATAGTTCTATCTACCGTGAAAACTCACTCTTGCTTTACCACTGAAGATCGGATTAACTTCCTCTATAATGAAAAGAGTAACTGGTGGATGCGACTGAAAAGTTTGAAGCCAAAATTACTGGATTTGCTCCAGGCAAACGATAAAAAGAAAAGTGACTTACCGTTGTTCCGCAAAAAGAAACAGAGGGAGATTTCTTGTATGACAAAATGTATGTCAGTTGATCAAAACAAGAGATATACAAGTATGTGCTCGTTTTTAAAACCGGGTTCAAGACGAACGCATGCAGAGCTCTTGCACTCTACACCCACGAATAGGGTGGTTTCAAAATACATGGAAAAATGAAATACTAGGATCATAGCCGCCGTATACATTGGGAACAATGTGGATTATTGGCCCATTTCAATTTTGTGGCACTGTACGGTCAATGAAAACATATAAATGATCCACGACAACATTTGTCAGGCAGGATCTACATACGCATCTAGATCCGATGGGTCCCAAAAATTACGAGATGATCTTGGAGTCATATTTCATTGTGGTAGTGAAGAGATGGTCATTTAAACTGGTGGTATTGAGCAGAAACCTAAGTGCTAAATGTGTGAGAGTAAGGAAGATGTGAAGACCTACTGTCCAAGAAAAAGGTGCCGCATTTTTTATGGCTTTGCTGGAGGAGAAAGTGCAACATCAGTCCTTTTTATTAGGAGTTCCTAGTCTGATTAGAGGAAGGGAAGAAGTTATTGTCGGGTCAGTAACCTGGGCTGAATGCCCGCAAAACAACTAGCACTAGAAGTTAAGATGTGGCATTAAACCGAGTATCTAATTAAGTCTAGCACCCAGGATCAAATATAGTCCCACTTGATTTCATACAGTTTCAGTTTGCCTCGTTTCCCCCACATGTAGAATCGAACTCGAACCACGTGATACCGAAGCAAATTTCTTGACAACGAACCTATGTTAAGTCCATTTCTATAACTTGTATGAATATTTTAGCTGATACGAGAGAGGCGAGATGGAAAAAAAAGGCGGAACGTTGAAGTGAATACTATATGATATTTAATTTCGTAAATTTATATATATATATAGTATGTTCACTTCAAGCCACGATCAACAATACATTTTAGGGTTGATAAAATAGTTATCAGTTCCTATTGCTCTATTGTTTAGCCCAAGCTTGTTATAAGGAAGAAGACATGATTAAAAACGTTCCAGACATGATCATCTTACCATTTTCCAACGCACCTTACCGTACGACCACATTGCTCACTGTATCCTTCCTTTTTCTGTAAGACGGTAGAAAGTAATTTGAAGGATATTGGTTGCTATTTCTAATAGTCTCCCTCATTGAGTCGAATAGTTACTAGTAATACGATAAAGTTGGTGCAATCGACTGTAACCACTTCCTACAACAATCTTCCTTCGTGCTTATGTAAGCAGTCAGTATTTTGGGTGGGAAGTGCTAAGTTATAACGTTTAGGCTTTCCCAAGGACTTTAGCGATTTAAGTGACAGGAAATGGCTGTAACCATTTCGAAACCTGATCACGGACTTCGTGCTCGAGAGATTACTTCTTACTTTTGACATACGTCATGGGAAATGCTTTAAACAATGGCTTCCATTTACATGTAGGATACATTATAAGATATAAATAGCCCCAGTATTTCATTGGTACTTTATTTTAACGACTCCGGGAGAAAGAACGGTTAAATTGGTCCTGGTGGGATTTGAACTCAGACCACAAAGGGCTATAATTGTTAATATGGTTTGATACAAAATTTAATCAAATTTTATCATTCGTATCAACAAGATTGCATATTGCTAAAAGAGAGGAGATGGGTTTAGTTCATGCCTATTGCGAAGTCATGAAAAGCCTAAATAAAACAAAACAGCTTTTAGTTAAGTGGGAACATTGTGTCCATCACCATATTTACAGGGTCTCCAACGCAAGTGAGTAGGTGGGAGGAGAAATATGTTCTCAAACCAGAGCTCAAGTCCGAACGATTGCAACAGAATGGACTACGCTAAAATTGGGGAAGGTGCCATTTGGTGTTTATAGGGCGACAGATGAAGTCTACCATCCAAATATGCCCGACGTATATATATATATATATATATATATATATATCCACACACACACACACACACACGACAGGCTTGCTTGTGACCAAATTCGGTCACTCAACCACATTAATGTTATTAGGCGATGCATCTCAGTTGCAGCTGCTTGAAGACGATTATATGCGATTACATCAACTTCAGTATATTGCTGGTACTTATTCACAGCTGTAAAAATACTATATAATGAGTTCTATTTTATCGACCATGAATAAAATAACATTAATTTTACTTTAAAATCGTCATTAAAATCATCATTAACGGATAAAAATCTAGAAAAATAAATAGATATAAATAAAAAGCAGCCAAATCAAAAACTGTGAAAAAAAGATAAAATTTGTTCAACCTAAAATTAACTTCCCTCTGGAATCCCCAACTTTGCCCTAGAATCCTGAATTTTACCTCAAAGCAAAAAGAATTGTAAGTCAAGATCTTCGTCGAGTGCAAGAAAAAGTACTACAAAGGAAGTAACGAGAGCACCTCTACGCCGTAGGTTGATACAAGAAATAGCAGCCAGATCTCCCTTAAGGTAGCTTATCATCTTAATTAAATAAAAACGGTCTCAAAGGTCAATAAAGTTACTGATAGGTAAACAGATGGGCTACTCATGGGTGGAACGCCTTTGATCATAAATCTATCTGCTTTATCAGGTATGACCTGAGACTAAATGACAACAGCAGCAACAGCAACAGTAACGATAAAGATATTAATGTCAGTGGTAGAGGTTAGATATAAAGGCCACAAGGAATCAAAATGAAACCACAATCATTAATACAAGGCTGTGGCAAGGGCTAGTGTTGCCTTTAATTTTTATTAAAGTCATCTCGTCTGTTATAATGAAATAATCACTACGCATTTAATGATATATAAATCAGTTTGTTAAGGCGGCTAGTTAGCTGAATAGTTCCCGCGTATAACAAAATGTTTGACACTATTTCTTCTGGCTTCACATTCTGTGCCGTCGAAGTTCGCGAAGTGAAAGGCTCCAGCGACTCGCAGTCCACTGGGACACCACGGTCCGTGGTTTCAAGACGGGTCGGGTTGCCGATGCTCGTCGCTGACCGGCGGCTTTTCGGGCGGTCCCGCGACCGCCGTGGGCCTCCCTCTCGCGAGGGAAGCGGCGCGGCAGCTTTATTAAAGTAATCGCATCTGTTATAATGAAATAATCACTACGCATTTAATGATATATAAATCAGTTTGTTAAGGCGGCTAGTTGGCTGAATAGTTCCCGCATGTAACAAAATGTTCGACGCTATTTCTTCTGGCTTCACATTCTGTGCCGTCGGAGTTCGCGAAGTGAAAGGCTCCAACGACTCGCAGTCGACTGGGACACCTCGGTCCGCGTTTCAAGACGAGTCGCGTAGGTTACCGATGCACGTCGCTGACCGGCGGCAGAGGGCGGCTTTTCTCGTGAGGGAAGCGGCGCGGCAGCTTTATTAAAGTCATCTCATCTGTTATAATGAAATAATCACTACACATTTAATGATATGTAAATCAGTTTGTTAAGGTGGTTAGTTGGCTGAATAGTTCCCGCATGTAACAAAAATGTTTGACACTATTTCTTCCGACTTCACATTCTGAGTTCAAAATCCACCGATGTCAACTTTTATTATTTTGTGGTCGATAAAATAGGCACCAGTGAAATACCGGAATCGATATAATCGTCTGACCTTTCCCCTCCAAAAAATTGCTGTCCTTGTAGCAAAATCAGAAAGAATATAAATTAGTATGTATTATGTATGATATATGAAATTATTTTAGTTTGATGAAACGAGAGAGATAGATGATGAATCATGGTTTCACGGTAAGCGATCTTTTTGCCACTCTCTATTTCTTAGAATCAATTATTCATATAAACTATATTGTAGTAGCATGAAAGACTGTTAGTCTCTGTGGCAGCAATCATTTAGGAAAATGAAATTTCCGTCTTGAAATATTGCAGGATTTTCTTTCTAAACTAATACAAGTATGTGTGTGCGTGTGTGTGTGTATTATTATTGTTATTAAATTTTTACAAGAAGAGGAGTGCCAGTGACTTCAAATTACATGCCGCTGCTCTTGTAAGGGTTGAATAAACATGTACTCGATTAAAAAAATAAAAATAGAAAGTCCTTTACGAAGTATAATATATTTGGAAAAAAGGAACAGAAATGGCTTTTCGTATAATTTTTTCACTTTGATAATTAGTTGGTTATAAGTTAAAAATCTATTAAAGTGGAAAAATTATCAGAAAAGCCATTTCTAACCACACGGTTCCGGGTTCAGTCCCACTGCGTGGCACTTTGGGCAAGTGTCTTCTAGTATAGCCTCGGGACGATTAAGACCTTGTGACGGTATTTGGTAGACGGAAAACTGAAAGAAGCCCGTCGTATATATATATATATATATATATATATATATATATGTGTGTGTGTGTGTGTGTGTGTGTGTGGTGTGTGTGTGTGTGTGCGTGCGTGTGTGTGTGTGTGTGTGTATGTGGTCTGTGTTTGTGTGTATTTCTGTCTATGTTTGTCCCCCCACCGTTGCTTGACAACCGATGTTGTTTACATCTCCATAACTTAGCGGTTCGGCAAAGGACCCCGACAGAATAAGTACTATGATTAGAAAGAATAGGCCCTGGGGTCGATTTGTTCGACTAAAGGCGGTGCTCCAGCATGGCCGCAATCAAATGACTGAGACAAGTAAAAGAGTATATATATATATATATATATATATATATATATATATATATATATATATATACATATATATCACGTGATCACGTGACCGACCAGAAGATCAGATGTTGCTACACATCGCTGGTCACAATGCGTTCGCATTGTTTTTGCCTTGGAATAACGCCACCCCGCTGGCTAAGCGAGCAGGTCAACAGAAGGAAGAGTGAGAGAAAAAGTGGTGAAAGAGTATACTCACAACGCCCGGTCTGGGAATCGAAATCACGATCCTACGACCGCGAGTCCGCTTCCCTAACCACTGGGTCATTGCGCCTCCACATATACATACATACATACATACATACATATATATATATATATACACACAAACACGAAGGGAGGTCACAAATTATCAGCACTTTCGTCATAACATCTTTATTATTGTCACACACCCTTCTTGCGTACTTATAGTAGTTTCTGTTGTGGTCACGTATCGAAGTTTGAGCCTGATCACGCCATTTTTCTTTCTGGCTTTACAGTGTAAACATGGCTGCCCCTCTAAGTGATGTGCACCAAAGAATAACAAAGTGCAGTGATCCGATTTCTCTGGAAAACGGGTGTACGAACAACAGTGCTTTGCTGGCTAACAAACTGATACCAGCGATTCGCACCAAACGCCGATGTCTATTGTCTATGGAAGTATTGTTGTTGCATGACAATGCACGCCCAGAAACGGACGCCTAGATTGTTGAAAACATTAACCAATTGGGTTTTTAGTTGCTGGAACACCACGCCTACAGATCTTGCACTTTCAGACTATCGTGTCTTTGGGCTGCTCAAAGATGGTTTACGAGGTCGTCGATTTCCTACGGATAAAGATGTGAAGGAAGCGGTGCACAAATGGTAGCAAGACCAACCAAAACTCTTCTGTGAGGGATTACGCAAGATTGGACTGCTGGAGCAATTGCATCGAAAAGGAACAAGAATATATAGAAGAATGAGGTACTTGTTTATTCCCTACTTTTGTATAAATAAATTGAAAAAACAAGTATATATATGTATGAGTGTATGTGTGTGGGTGTAAATACATACACACACATACACAGATACTCACACACATATACACATATACTGATATATATATATATAAAGACACACGCATACATATATATATATACATACACACACACACACACACACACACACACACACACACATATACATACATGCCTATGCACAGACATATTTATTTGTATGTGCCTCATACTTAATATGTGTATTCTTAAATGTCTGTAGCTGTGGAATTTCGTCTAAGGCCGGTCCATTAAAAGAAATATAGCGTTAAAAACACAATATACTTCAAAGCTAGGTGAAGCGAAATCGTCCCGGAAGTGGACGAAAATGATAGATATCGATATTTCGCATATTTTTTCTGCCCATCGGTGTCGTGAACTTAGCCTGCCTCCGAAGCAAGTCTGCAACTGTGTGCCAGAAGTATATACACATTGTAAAGTCTATTTTGTTGTAGAACAAAATTCCAGCTTTGTGTTAGAAGCCGCTCAATAATTTAAACGTTATTAATATCACATACTTAGTCTAATGTTTACATTACTGAGTTGCTTCGAACACGAAATTGATTACCGTGATCACCGTGACCGACCAGGCTATCAGATGTTGCTACACATCGCTGGTCACAATGCGCTTCGCATTGTTCTAGCCTTCAAATGACGCCACCCCGCTGGCTAAGCGAGCAGGCCGACAGAAAAAAGAGTGAGAGAAAGTTGAGCAAAAGAGTACAGCAGGGATCGCCACCACCCCCTGCCGGAGCCTCGTGGAGCTTTAGTTGTTTTCGTTCAATAAACGCTGGGAATCGAAACCGCGATCCTACAACCGCGAGTCCGCTGCCCTAACCATTGGGCCATTGCGCCTCCAATATATATGTATATGTATATATATGTGTGTGTGTGTGAGTGTATGTATATATATGTATGTGTGTGTGTGAGTGAGTGTGTGCCCCCCAGCACATTTCATCCATTCACATTAATGCCTATAAAGTGTCTTTACATATGCTACTTATCTATTTCGCCTACCAGACAAGAATCCTCTATGTTTATTTGTATCACTTTTAGACTGTAGGAGACTTCATTTCACGTTTCATATTTTATTTATCAGTTTTAATTTTGTTTTCACAACTGAAATTCTCTGTGTTTTTATGACTGAAGCAACCCTCAGTATACTAAATATTTCTAGTAAACGACGAAGAATACAAGGAAGATTTTCTATTATAAATATAACCTTTAAATTTATACAAAAATTTTTCTAGCACAAATTTGTGACAAAAGCAATGCGCACAGAACCATTCAAGTGATGCAAAACACACATTTATCGTAATCTAGACGACATCTATCTATCTATCTATCTATCTATCTATCTATCTATCTATCTATCTATCTATCTATCTATCTATCTATCTATCTATCTATCTATCTATCTGCCTGTCTATCTGTCTGTCTGTCTGTCTGTCTGCCTGTATATATATCTATCTATCGATCTATCAATGCATATGTTGCGCATACAGGCACACACAACGCGCGTGCGCAGATACTCAATCATTTATCCTGGTGTCGTTTAACGCAAGACCGGCCATATAAATTTAAGTTTTCCATTTATATGCTCTTCATTTTAATTTCAGGCAATATATCCAAGGCAACAGTATCTGACATTGTTTTCCCTTTTGAAAAGAAGTAGGATATAATTTTGATTAGTATTTGGCTGTTACATCTAGCAGGTCCAGAAATCACATAGAACCTTCCTCGCTGGCTTCTTAGTAATTTTAGGAACGTGGTTAAGTGATTCAAATAGATTTAGCTCACCTTTTCAAATTAAACTTATTATGGTACCAATATAATGTACCTTATAAATAAATATATGAATACAGAGTCAAATGCATATAAATGAAATCTCGCAGTGAATTTAATTCCACAAGGGCCATTTCAGCATAACTGAATACCGAAAACTCTTGTAGATTTTTCATATCGAGAAAAATCCGATATCAAAATAATCATTAAAAATCTATCAATAGACAAAGAGGGATCATAAGTGAATCCTTTCTTAGTACATCACATTCTGAATAAATTATAACTTACACTGAATAAACCGTAGCATTATTTAGTAAATCAATTAAGTCACACACACATAACTTGGCATTATAATTACTAATTAGTTGTTCAGTTCAGTAGATAACTCGGAAGACCTTATGTGATGTGGTGACTCGACCTGCTAGGTATAGGAGTTAAATCTTTTTCAAATTACACTTGACACTGTTTAAGATCATAGGCTACACTGGATAATGTAACTCCGATACATGTCTTAGAAATTATTAGATTATTTTATCATATACTCTCATACATATACATACACATACGCAGACACTAGTGTCTACGGATGTGTGTATGTCTGTGTCCGAAAGACCGTATGTACCTGAGTAGAAATACATAAATACATGGAACAATAAAACGATATATAATCATTCACACACGTTAAAACTTAGACACCCACGATATGTATCGACACATCTAGATATGTTCTCGTTCGTGTGCGTACCTACAACACCACTTACATAATGTGACAGGGTTTTAAAAAACAATATATTGCTCGCTTCCTGTTAGGGGTCGAACAAACGTCACTTTATTTTATTTTATCATCATGTTTGTTTATTTTCATTAATCAAACTCCTTATTTTGCTAGTAACTCTATCTGTTACTAACCGACAATTCACGTGCGGTAACGGAAAGAAAGTTTATTTTTCATTGCGATATGTTACATACGTCGCCTTTTGATAACCATCACTTCTTTGCCTCTCTTGAAATAAATAATAAAAATAACATAAAATAAGAAAAAAAGACGCTTTACTCCTGTAAATCTGGTTTTATAATGTAAAATATTCTCTTTGTAAGTCAGAGCATAATTTTATTCCTTCTTACAATTACTAAGCGATTATAGTAAAATGGCGGTAAGTTTCCAGTAAGCAGAATGCATTATTTCTTGTTTACTTCTTTGTTATAACTATTTTACTACTGTAAGAAATCCAGTAACGGTGTAGTCTGGGTAAATTTAGTGTCGGAACAGTAATTATATATATATTTAGGTTAAATTGCGAGTAAAACAAGGGATAAAAAATGCAACGCAAAAGACTAGCAAGAGTAAAGAGTCAATGTATTGTGCTGTGATTGAAAGCAAAAGTATTAAGGCTTCAGTTATTCGCTTTTTGCCAACGTAGATGAAATATAAACAAATTTAGATAAGAACTGTATTTATAGTTGAAAGAATACTTATTATTATTATTATTATTATTATTATTATTATTATTATTATTATTATTATTACAATTGTTGTTGTTGTTGTAAGTTGGCTAGCTAGCAGAATCGTTAGCGCGCCGGACGAAATGCCAAGCGGTAATTCGCCAGACGCTACGTTCTGAGTTCAAAATCCGATTTTAACTTTCATCCTACGCGTGCAGTCTAGATATAAACTGTTTCGCTCTTAAGAGAATCTGCAATGATTTTGGTCACTAGTTTTCACCCTCGGAATACCGTGTAAATTTCTCTAAATTTCTCCTCCTTCCTTCTCCCCCAACCTCAACCAGTATGTACGTGCTTACCTGTATGGACGTGTGTGCGTGCACGCTCAGTTTGACTATCAGTATTTCACATCATTACAACTTTAGAGAAAATTCAGTTTATTAATTGTCAAGAGGTGAAAAATAATATTGAATATCTATTTGTTTCTAAACCCGAAGAATTTTATGCCAGACTGATGGATGGTATTATCTAATCGATAATGTAAGATGGTGAGCACGCCAGGTGAAATGCTTAGTGACCGAAATGCGGTATGTCGTCTGTCTTTACGTTCTGAGTTCAAGTTCCATCGAGGTCAACTTTGCTCTTTATCCTTTCAGGATCGATAAATTAAGTACCAGTGAAACACTAAGGTCGACGTAATCGAATAGTCCCCTCCGCACAAATTTCAAGTCTTGTGCCGATAATGTAAGGAAATATTATCTTGATGAAATATATCAATTAAAATCAAAGAAGCACCTTCTATTTTCCAATCTTGATATGCGACTGGACCTTCTTTCCAACCCAATATGTGTGTGTGTGTGTGTGTGTGTATGTGTGTGTATGTGTGTGTGTGTGTATGTGTGTGTGTGTGTGTGTGTGTGTTTGTATTGGGTCATCCCACAAATAATGCGGTTTTTTATGCTTTATATTTCAGAATTAAGATCAACAGAGTTCTTTTTAATATATAAATATATTCTCCATTTTCTAAAATGCTTTTCCATCCATCTGGTAGACTTGCAAAGCCCCTCTTCCAAAATTCATTTGTCCGTGATGACAAATACTCTTTCAGTACTGTTCTGATATCGTCGACAGAATTCATATATTTCCGTGCAAATGATTTTAAAGACTGTGGATTAAATGTCGATGAATGGTTGAATGGGCGAATCCAAACTTCTCTGCTAGTTCCTCAGCAGTTACGATGGGATTTTTTTCCACTAGTATTTGAAGGACGTCCTCGTCGAGCACTACAGATCTTCCGGGACGAGGCTCGTCTTCTTGGCTGTAGTTTCCGGCTCGGAATATCTGGAACCCCCTTTGACACTGGCTTATGCTTAATATCCGATCCCTATATACTTCATTACTATTCCTCGCACTTTTCGTTGCGTTGTTGCCTTTATTGAACTCATAAAGCAAAATATGCCGAATATGCTCCTGTGTCACTTCCATTATATCTTTGAAAAAATATAATAACTGTTAAAATCGAACTGTACTCTTCAAAACTTGCACTAAGAATAAGTTCAAGGTAAAATTATTACTTGGCTTTCATAGCAAGTTGATGCAGATAGGTTATATATATATATATAATTGTATATGTATATATATGTTTAAATATATATTTATATATAATTAAGGATAAAATCATTACAAGATTTTATCAAGTAGCCAATAGGTAATAAAAACCATATCGGTAACAATTAATACAAATATATAATTATATAAATATAGATATATATTTTTATATATGTGTGTTGGCACGTGTTTGTATATATGCGTGTTATTCGTATAGATTTTAATAAATATTCCCATTTATGTACAATGAGGTATACTATACTGATGACAGCAAAGGGAATGAATTTATATCTAAGCTAGAAAAAAGTTTTCTTTGTTCACTTTCCTCGCTTTCAAGCCCGTGCTAATGGAGTACATACTATAGTTTTTAGAGCCATTTGTCGTCTATTTCTAGCATGTAGTACTACGTATTAGTGCTCTTATTATAATTATATTTATACAATTATATATCTGTTTCAATTGTTACCTATCTGGTTTTTATTACATGCTGGCTACTTGACAAAATCTCATAACGATTTTATCCTTAATTATATATAAATATAAATTACTTCTACCAATATATTCACTGCAGTATTATTTTTGGCCGTAGACGCACGTGGTTGAGGTGAATGAATTAGATTTAGCTCGTATATACGTGTGAATATATGTATATATGCGTGTGGATATGTGTTATTCGTCTGGGTATGGATAAATATTTGGATTTATATACATTTCGCTATACTATACTGACGACAGCAAAAGGATTTTATATCTGCAAGCTAGAAATCGATCTATAGTCAACACTTTAAAAAAATCTTCTTTGTTCACTTTTTTTGTTTTCAACACGTGCTAATGGAGTACATATTGTTTTTAGAGCCATTTGGCATCTATTTATATTTATTAGTACCCTTTTTATAAATATGTTTAAATAATTATATCTATATTTCAGACGCTTGGATGTAGTTGTGTATTTGTATGTATGTGTGTGCGTGTTATGCCCAAACTGCAAAGAAAATTACATTGGTGAAGCAAATAATTCCCTCTGCCAAAATGCAAGAATCCACAGGCAACATATCCGAGAAGCATCTGGAAATATGCAGAGACGGAAAATTCAAAATTTTTCCCTTTTACAAATGTGCATGGGACAATCCACAATATCGAAAAGCAATGGAATTACTTTTCATCAAAAGATTCTCTCCAAAATTGAATGTTTGAAAGAAGAGCGGAGACAGTACATTTTGTATTCTAAATATGTCTCAAATATTGGAAACATAATGCTCATCTCTGTAAATATTCAGGTTTATATGTGTGGTATTGAGATGCTCTGAGCTTTGCCTGTTATTCCAGTT
Source organism: Octopus sinensis (assembly GCF_006345805.1). Lineage (NCBI taxonomy): Eukaryota > Metazoa > Mollusca > Cephalopoda > Octopoda > Octopodidae > Octopus > Octopus sinensis. The sequence continues at coordinate 157,455,720 of NC_042997.1, forward strand.
TTAAGTGTTATACTTATGTTTTCTAATGCAAAAGCATCAAAATGAAAGAAGCGTGATTTTGTTTTTTCAATGCAAAACATCGAAATTACACACTATAAACATGGAATGTTCCCAAACACATGCACACACACACACACACACACACACACACACACACACACACACACACACGCACACACACACACGCACACACACATACACACACATACACACGCACACACACATACACACACACACACACACACTTCATCAAGGGATTCTCTCCAAAATTGAATGTTTAAAGGTAAAGAGAAGAATTTGCATTTTTTAAATTCCAAATGTGGCTCATCTCTACAAATGTTCAGAACTACATTTCATCAAAACATTCTCTTCAAAAAGTGAATGCTTGAAAGAAAAGCGGAGACAGTACAGGAGAAAAAGGAAGGAAGAAGAAAAAATAAGGAAAAATGAGAAAAGGAAGAAAAGGGAAATGAAAGAAAGGAAGAAGGGGAAAAGAAAGTAAAAAGACTTTCAGTGATCACCAAAGAGGTCACCAGCCTTAAACCCATTCCAGTACAATGGTAAATGACCAAATAAATAAATGGTGGATAGGAAGGGCAATCACCTTTCTCATTCTCCCCACCTCTCTCTATCTTTCTATCAGCCTATCTACCAAACACCTATCTATCTATCTATCTATCTATCTATCTATCTATCTATCTATCTATCTATCTATCTATCTATCTATCTATCTATCTGTCTATCTGTCTATCTGTCTATCTATCTATCTATCTATCTATCTATCTATCTATCTATCTATCTATCTATCTATCTATCTATCTCACCCCAAAAAACAAAAACAATGTTCTCCGCTTCTAAACACCCCTCCCCCCAAAACCCATCTGTTTTATATAAATGAACAAGCTGTTGGTACATTCATAAAATAAACGCACGAAAGTGCTAATAATAATGAATGAATAAAAAGATTTTTTCCAAAATTCTGGCGACCTTTATCTCAATAGTCAATATCTATACCCCACACCTAACACGCACACACACACTCTCTCTCTTTTCTCTCTCTCTTTCTCTCCATCTCTCTCTAAATATATATATGTGTGTGAGTGTGTGTGTGTGGGTGTGTGTGTGTATAACACATAAACAGAATGAGGTGAATAAATTGTCGTCTAAATTATGCAAAAATGAAAATAATACTGACATCTCATTTCAACAGTTATATTTACCATATTTACATAAAAATATCTTGAAATACCAAAGAGTAAATTTATTCAATAAAATATCCATTGGCTTTAAGCATGGCCTCCAGACGAATTCGGAGTCTCTTCCAAGTCTTATGGACAATCTTCTGGTTTAAGTTGGTGAATGCTGCCATATTCCTTGCCTTCAGTTCATCTTTGATGTTACAAGAAGTTTTGTTGGTCTCTCACTCAATTGCGCCCCACACATAATAATCAAGTGGGTAGCAGTCTGGAGAGTTAGGTTGTCAGATTTTAGGGGTGATGTGGTCGTAAAAATTGCCTGACAGCCATGACTGGGTTTTCTTGCTTGTGTGGTATGGTGCAGAGTCCTATTACCAGACATAGGGTCTTCCAACAATCACCCTCTTGACCAAGGGCAGTACTATCTCCTTCAGACACTTGATGTAGGCCTGGCAGAAATTTGTCTCGTCTGAGAGAAACCAAAGTATGTTCAGTTAGAGGGGATGCTTGAGTTTGTT
>NC_042997.1:157462433-157470937 GCF_006345805.1 Octopus sinensis
TATACATGTGTATGTATATATGCATGCATGCATGTATGTATGCATGTATGTATGCATGCATGTATGTATGTATGCATGTTTATATATATATATATATATATATATATATATATATATATATATATACGCGAGAAAGAAGCAACAAGAATGGATAGGTTTTTAGTACAATCGTTTCATACAAGGACAGGCTTTATTAAAAGTTGCAAAAATTACAGCATATAAACGTGTCCCGTACTCATCAGCTAAAATACATGTGAGTTCTCTAGACATCCTAGTGGTTGAGGCTATACTCATGAAGTAATGTAGATAATTAAGTAATATAAACAGATTTCCAAAGTTCATTAAAGTTCTTTAAAGATGATGTACAGTCTTATCACAGAATTTTAAAAAAGTTTTAATAGCATCACAGAGAAGGTGACCTAATCCGTAGTGCACATATGAATTTCCAGAGATATGAGGAGGGATTACATACTCACAGACGACAAATTTATCCATTGTTAATCACAACGAGGTGGGTCTCAATTCCTCAACGAGGTGGGTCTCAACGAGGAATTGAGACCCACCTCGTTGTGATTAACAATGGATAAATTTGTCGTCTGTGAGTATGTAATCCCTCCTCATATCTCTGGAAATTCATATGTGCACTACGGATTAGGTCACCTTCTCTGTGATGCTATTAAAACTTTTTAAAATTCTGTGATAAGACTGTACATCATCTTTAAAGAACTTTAATGAACTTTGGAAATCTGTTTATGTTACTTAATTATCTACATTACTTCATGAGTATAGCCTCAACCACTAGGATGTCTAGAGAACTCACATGTATTTTAGCTGATGAGTACGGGACACGTTTATATGCTGTAATTTTTGCAACTTTTAATAAAGCCTGTCCTTGTATGAAACGATTGTACTAAAAACCTATCCATTCTTGTTGCTTCTTTCTCGCTTATAATCACCCCACATTACTGTATTGTTAAAACAGTATAGTTTTTTTGGTGCATCTAAGTTAGGTACCATATTCAAGTAAATTCATTTAAATTAACTTGAATCTTTATTGCTTTTATATATATATATATATATATAAATTAATAAATAAATAAAACATGCATATATACATACATATATGTACGTACCTACCTCTACATGTATATATACATGCATATATGTGTACAGGTCACCAAAAAAACGTCGAACACAATGAGAAACGAAAACATAAACACAAAACCAAGGAAATGGACATAGTTTTTAAACAACGAAAAAATAGAGTACAGGACATACAAAACAAGGAAAATGTCCCTTCTTCAGTCGCCTTAGATTCATCTACTCCATGTTTCGAAGGTCAAGGCGGTACATGACTTCAATGAAAATTTCCTTCCCGCGAAAATCAAATTAAATAAAATTTGGGATTTTTTTTGCGGATGGGGTAAAAATGGTAACAAAAACAGGACAGTAACGACAGTACAAAATCTAAACAGTAAAGGACAGGACACGGAGAATAACAGTAACACAAACAAGAAGGGCTGTTAAGCCAAACGAGATAGCCATCTCATCACGTGACCGCGATGGGAGGGAGGAGGAGGAGTAAGGGAAAGGGAGAGAAAAAAAGGGGAATGTTGTAGAGAAAAGAATGAAGAATGAGAGAGAGAGAGAGGGAGAAACAGTAAGGAAGAAGAAAAGGAAAGCCAAAAGAATGAAGGCTGAGAAAGGGAGGGGGAGAGAGAAAGGTTAAGAGTGCGCATCATTATTTTATATATATATATATAAGACAAGGTACAAAATGCTAACATGATTTTATCATAAAAAAACATTTTAGTACCGATTCTTCATGATAAAATGTTCATGATAAAATTATTTTAGTATTATCTACCTTTTTCTTATTTTGCTTATACGTATCAATTCGTGTGTTCCTTTTCAACCTTCTACGTATATATATATATATATATATATATATATGTATACACCCCCCACCCACATATATATATATATATATATATATGAGAGAGAGACGAAGGAGAGAGTGAGAGAGAGAGAGATACAATTAACTAAATATATTGAATATATTCAGAAGAGAAACACATGTGTACAAGCATATAAATATTTATATATTTATATAAATAAATAAATAAATTTACATTTAAATGTAGCATAAAAACGCAGCATACTAAGGGGAGAATGCAACTTTTTTTCTCCTGAAGAAGGAAGTATTTCTTACTGTAATGTCACCATGCGACTATTTGTTGGTTGCATATCTATGAGTTTTTGTATATTCCATCAGCTAATTATGAACATTACAATTCTTGCGTAATTTGGAGCTTCCAGAAACTGCTATCGAGTTTTAAAAATGTATGCATTCTCCCCTTAGTTTTCTGTATTTTCAATGCTTCATATAGAAGTAAATTTATTTGTATATATATATATATAAAGATCTATATTGCCTGAATATATATAGTTAGTTGTATATCTGTCTGTCTGTCTGTCTGTCTTCCATCACCCTCTCTCTCTATATATATATATATATATATATACACACATACATATATATATTTGTGTGTGTGTAAGTATACACACACACACACACATATATATATATATATATATATATATTATATATATATATATATATATATATATATATATATATATATATAATATATATATATAGATATATATATATGCCGATAAATATATATATATATATGAATGTATATGTGCATATATGTATGTCTGTTCATATGTGTATATACGTGTGTATACGTGTGCATATGACAATATTTCATTCTTCAATTTCAGTACTAGATCACATGGTATCTTCATCTTTTCATGCGTAGAAACATGTCATACTTCTCAGAGAGACAGGCATCCCACTTTCGGGAATGATTAAGGCACAATGACGCGTTTTCTATAATGGATCAAATGAGATAATAATGATTAGCATTATTATACTTCAAACTTTAAATACATTTATATAATGAAGTTTCATGGCGTCATTCTGAATCTCCAATGCTGTGCAATTATCTCTGGGAGAATTGAAACTCTTTTCCCTCTATATCATACAACATTCCCACTTTCTAGCTTCATAAAAATATTTCTAAGTGCTCCAGTACAGCTAACACTGACATAAAAAGATGTATATCATTTAGGGAATATCTCTTTAAGTGAACAGCAATCTTGTAACGTACGTCATCATTCGACACAGAAAGTCACTCTACCGCTTCAATATGTAGATGCATTTGAGCTTTACTTCTTGTACTTTTTTAATGCTATTTGCGGCAAAGAACAAAAAATCATCCATTTACAGAAAACTTGATATTACGAGGCGCTAGTGAATGCTTTGTTTTTCTATTTTCATGTTCGTACCTAATTAAATTGTTTGAATTGTCGGTAACGTGAAACTCAGACTTACAATACAGTACACACTCACTTTATGCATTGAACAATTTTAGCCATATGTGTCTGTGAGCATTTGTGTACGCGTGTGTGTTTATATGCTTGTGTGTGTACAACACTCCACAACGCCCAGTTTTCCTTATAGTGTTGAATTAATTAAGTTAATGCATGTTCCTTAAAATTATCAGATAAAAGTTACATAAAAAAGCAAAAACAATAACTCGTTAGCACTTTATATCAATTTTTAGCGACTAATATTTCTTCATCTGAAGAAATATTACATATAGAGTATTACATATAGAGTAATAAAAATTCCCTATGAGATTATAATGGTTTCATAGCATCATTCTGAGTCTCTACTGCTGTGAAATTATCTCCGGGAGAATCGAAACATTTTTCCCTCTATATAATGCAATTATATTAAGTTTCCCTATCCAAACTTATATTAAATTTCCCAATCACAAAGCTTTGGCTGATATAAGGCTATGAGTGAAAATATTTGCCCAAAGGGCCACGCAGTCGGATTAAAACTCATGTTACTTATTTGTGAAGGAGATTTGTTAGACATACAGTCTGTCCATGGTGTACGGACATTTTGCAGATGAAAAACTACAACTACATCCTTTGAAATTCTGGCTTTTATGTTCTTTGATAAGACTGAAATTTGTGTTCTGCAAGGGAATTTGTGAAAAACAGTGACTCATACAACTGAAAAAAATCAGTTTCACTACTTGGAAAATGAAAATAATACTTAATGACTAAAACTGTCTCTTCCTCCATAAATATATATTTCTCCTTGGCTTCTTAATTCGACAAGTAGAATTCTGTTTGGAATCTCGAAGCACATGCATAAAACTATAAAAAAATAGCATGAAAATATTGTGTTAAAATCCCCTTTGAACAGAAAAAGTAGGAAACTGTCCCGTGGGCCTGCATTCGACTTTTTCTGTCTAAATATTTACATACTATTATTTATAGATCTATGTATTTGCTTCGAGATATACTATTACAAAACGAATTAGTTCACGTACTCTCGAAAGTTTATAAAATTCTGATGACGTCAGCAAATTAATATATTTGCAGACTCTTTCCTAGCTGCTACTAACGATACTGTCAGGTAGAGTTTACATAGAGCCTGTGAAGTTTTTTATGAGCTAATTGATTTTAAATAATATAGGAATTGGAAAATATGTAGCATATGGATGTGTAGTAGGTAGTAGCGATAAAGCATAGGCCAACGACAATCTGGTGGATCCTGAGATGATAATGGCTTGGAATAGGTTGCGTTTGGATTCAAGAAAGAAATCACGAATATTTGGAATGTCTATATATGATCAAAGTTGCGTTGAGAGCTTGATGGAGGAAAGAAGTGAAGTTCATTAGACATGAACCTCACTTGTATCGGTGGAACAAATGTGTACCGGTGGCACAAATGTGGGACGACAGAGGAAGTCAAGAAGGGTTGGGAGCATTGGAGTCATCAGGGCGGAGAGAAAGAAAATACAAGATAGATATCCTCAGTACAGGAATAAGTGTGTTCGAAGAGCTGTTGGTGCTGGAAGAAATTTGAGAGCGCCAGTCGATATATAACCAAATGTATATATTGGAAGTACATTGAGCTAAAAGGTTTGAAAGTTTTTAGTTATTGATATCCAGGTGATAAAATTGAGTCATAGGAGACTGGAAATTACATATACGCATATACTAGGCATTAGAGTGAAGTTTGATGTAAAGACTGTAGCCTTGACGGCAGAGATGGACTATGGGACTAAGGTTTGAAAGATTCGTATATATATATACATGTGTGTATATGTTTGTGTATCTGTGTTTGTCCCCCACCATCGCTTCACAACTACAGGTAAAAAAAAATACGGTGGTGTACTTCAAGCATGACATCAACTGTATGATTGAAACAAATAATAGGAACAATACATACATACATACATACATACATACATACATACATACATACATACATACATAAATACATACATACATATTCCATTATACTTTTATTATAATTTTTTTTGATAAGGTTCGTTATTTCAAGAACCGAAACATGTAAATTAAAATTTATCTAATTAGTGGCGTTTTCAAACTTCTTTTTTACAAATACATACATACATATAATATATATATATATATATAATATATATATATATATATATATATATACATATACATACATATACATATATTATATAATATATATATATATATATATATATATATATATATATATATATATATATATATATATATATATATATATATATATGTATATATATGTAAATATGAATATATATATGTATATATATATGTGTGTGTATATATATATATATGTGTGTATATATATTATGTACATATATATATATATATATATATATATATATATATATATTATAATGTATAGAAATTAAATATAAAATATAAATTACAAAGTGGGCAAGAACGCAAAAACACAAAAGAGACGACACAAAAACACAGACGGTCCCTCGAAGCGTCTAATCTTCAGTCGGAACCGGATCATCTTAGCAATTTCGGCTGTTTAATCTCGATATCACTCCGAACCGGCCAGCCCCAAGGAAAAACTAAGCCACAGGCATTAGATTTCTTGGAAAGAGGATCGAATGTATACGAAACAAGACAGGATGCCACACGATATAAATACAAGAAACAAAAAATAGAAATAAAAAACAAGAATGGTAAGCAGGACAAAAACAGCGGGCGTCTTACGACTTTAGACAATTTTTAACTTATCTTGGCTGGCGTATTTGAAAAATGCCTTTGCGGTAAAACGAAAACAAACGTTAACATGGCAGCGGTCAAGCCGAAAAGACCGGTTTGAATGCGGTCACGTGAGAGCACGGAAGAAAGAGAAAGAAAAAGAAAAGCAGGGAGCAAGGAATCAAAGAGAGAGAGAAAGAAAGGGACGAAGGCACCAGGGGGGGGGAGAGAGAAAGAAGGAAGGAATCAAAGAGGGGAGAAGAAACAGGATTGGCTTAGCAATAGAAATGATGGTGCAAATAAGAATGGGGGAAGAATCAGAGGCAAGGAAAGAGAAAGACACAGAGAGAGTGTGTGTAAAGACGTCGTACAAGGTAAAATGTGTATACATAGGAGATAGGGTTACGTTACGCCGCAGTAATATATGTATAGAAATTAAATATAAAATATAAATTACAAAGTGGGACAAGAACGCAAAAACACACAAAGAGACGACACAAAAACACAGACGGGTCACTCGAAGCCTCTAATCTTCAGTCGGAACCGGATCATCTTAGCAATTTCGGCTGTTTAATCTCGATATCACTCCGAACCGGCCAGCCCCAAGGAAAAACTAAGCCACAGGCATTAGATTTCTTGGAAAGAGGATCGAATGTATACGAAACAAAGACAGGATGCCACACGAATATAAATACAAGAAACAAAAATAGAAATAAAAAACAAGAATGGTAAGCAGGACAAAAACAGCGGGCGTCTTACGACTTTAGACAATTTTTAACTTATCTTGGCTGGCGTATTTGAAAAATGCCTTTGCGGTAAAACGAAAACAAACGTTAACATGGCAGCGTCAAGCCGAAAAGACCGGTTTGAATGCGGTCACGTGAGAGCACGGAAGAAAGAGAAGAAAAAGAAACAGGGAGCAAGGAATCAAAGAGAGAGAGAAAGAAAGGGACGAAGGCACCAGGGGGGGGGAGAGAGAAAGAAGGAAGGAATCAAAGAGGGGAGAAGAAACAGGATTGGCTTAGCAATAGAAATGATGGTGCAAATAAGAATGGGGGAAGAATCAGAGGCAAGGAAAGAGAAAGACACAGAGAGAGTGTGTGTAAAGACGTCGTACAAGGTAAAATGTGTATACATAGGAGATAGGGTTACGTTACGCCGCAATAATATATGTATAGAAATTAAAAATTAAATATAAATTACAAAGTGGGACAAGAACGCAAAAACACACAAAGAGACGACACAAAAAAACAGACGGGGCACTCGAAGCCTCTAATCTTCAGTTGGAACCGGATCATCTTAGCAATTTCGGCTGTTTAATCTCGATATCACTCCGAAATATATATATATATTATATATATATATATATATATATATATAATATAGATATATATATCTATATATATATATATACATATTATAAGTAAGGTAAAGTTTCCTTTCCGAGTCATACCAAGTCATAACGGCTGGTTACGGACTCCTTGGCGTATAAATTCCCCACTTAGCCGGGAAAGCGGTCTGTCGCAAGATTACTCATTTTTGCCAGCTAAGTGAACACAGCGCGTCACCCGGTCCAGGAATGGAAACCACAACCTTCCGATCATGAGTCCAAGCACTAACCATTAACCCATGCGCCTCCATTATATACAGATATATAGGAAGACACCCATATATATATATCTTCAAGCTTTTACTTGTTTAAGTCATTAGATTGCGGCCGAGCAGGAGCACCGCCTTGAAAATCTTCAGGCAAACGAATCGATCGAAGTACTTACTTTTTTAAGTCTGGTACTTATGTCGAAGATCAAAGTTACGGTAACGTAATCATACTCACCCCCGTTTTCAATTGATGCTGAGGGGACAAACACAGACACAAAGACATACACGCGCGCACACACACACTTGCGCGCGCACGAGCAACAACCTTCTTTCAGTTTCTGTTCGCTAAATGCATTCACAAGGCTTTGGTCGCCTCGAGGATCGAGTAGAAGACACGCAGTGGGACTGAATCCGAAACAATATGGTTGGGAAACAAACTTCTTACCACATAAACGCTTCCCTGTATATGTGCATATATATATGTACATATATATAGATCGCTAGCTACTATGTTTATTTCTGTGTTCCTTTCTGTCGAAGACCGTGGGTTCGAAACGTAAAAGACTTTCTCACTTCCCGAGCGTTAAACTAATACATCTGTTTGTTTTTTGCACACCCGTCTTCGTCTGGTTTTTTTTTTTTTGTAAATGCTTACTATATATATGTATATTCAGGATGTCCCAAAAGTCACTGATGGGTTTCAGTTTTTAATAACTTCCGTAACTTTACAAATAAATGCATGAAATTTTGACACAATATGAAAGACACAATGGAACTTATGATGCACCAGT
>NC_042997.1:157471037-157481037 GCF_006345805.1 Octopus sinensis
TATATATATTATATATATATATATATATGTGTGTGGGTGTTGTGTGTGTGTACATACATACACAGACACACAGACACACACACAATATTGCACGCCTTTGGAGCTGAAACAAATAAAATAAAATAAAAATATATATATATCTATAACCACAGACAATAAAAAAAATTGCACCCACTGTTATTCACGTGTGCATTGTTAGTATAATAATATAGGTCGTTTTTCCAATATTTCTCACTAAGAACACACATAACAGCATTAACACATATACAAGAAGACACATACTCCCACACTTACACAGTGGCACTCAAGAATACTGGTATAAGCGTTATTATTATCTCTCTTTTTTTTTATATAAACTGATCATCTGTGAGCCTTGCCAGCTGAGGTGACAGAAGAGATCTAATAAGATAGAAACACGTCCAACTCATCCTCCAGTTGGTTTAAGGTAAAGACCTAGCCTACCTACAGTTTTTTGTTTCACAGATTTTGAATTAGCAGATAGAGTGAGAGTTATCTCCCTTACTGATTGTTTTTGTACTTTCATCAGCACTAGCGGGTGATTTTCAATTCTAATTACAATGGTAATCTTATTAACAGATTGTGTGTGTGTGTGTACGCGCGAGTGCTTATACATACATATATATGTATACATATATATATAAATATATACGCACAGAGACATTTATATTTGTATGTGTCTGAGTATATATATAATGTGTATATGTGTATATATATATATGTGTGTGTGTGTGTGTGTGTGTGTGTGTGTTTGTGTGTGTTTGTGTGTATGTATGTACACACACACTGAAAATAATTCGAAATAACTAGGACTAGGTTAACGAACTCAATATACATTTAATCTAAATTTTATATTTATTTATAGATGTGGCTGTGTGGTAAGAGGTCTGTTTCTCAACTACGTGGTTCCGGGTTCAATCTAACTGCGTGGCTCCTGGAAAAGTATGTGAATAGATGTATGCATTTATGATGTATAAATGCGAAGTAGTCACTGTCAGCACTATTCTTGTTAACGAATGGTATACTCTTACTCTTTTACTTGTTTCAGTCATTTGACTGCGGCCATGCTGGAGCACCGCCTTTAGTCGACCAAATCGACCCCGGGTCTTATTCTTTGTAAGCCCAGTACTTATTCTATCGGTCTTTTTGCCGAACCGTTAAGTGACGGGGACGTAAACACACCAGCATCGGTTGTCAAGCAATGCTAGGGGGACAAACACAGACACACAAACACACACACACATACATACATATATATATATATACATATATACGACAGGATTCTTTCAGTTTCCGTCAACCAAATCCACTCACAAGGCATTGGTCGGCCCGGGGCTATAGCAAAAACACTTGCCCAAGATGCCACGCAGTGGGACTGAACCCGGAACCATGTGGTTGGTTAGCAAGCTACTTACCACACAGCCATTCCTGCGTATATATATAATTATTTATTTATTTATTTATTTATTTATTTATTTATTTATGTGCATGTATATATTTGTGTGTGCGTGTTTGTTCCACCAACATCACTTCGCAACTGAAGCTGGTGTATTTACGTACTCGTAATTTAGCGTTTAGACAAAAGAGACCGATAGAATAAGTACTGGGTTTACAAAGAATAAGTCCTGGTGTCGATTTGTTCGACTAAAGGTGGTGCTCCAGCATGGCCGCAGTCAAATGACTTAAACAATTAAAAGAGTAAAAGAACACACACACACACACACACACAACACACACATATATATATATATATATATATATATATATATATATTATATATATAAATATATAAAGATAATATCTATATAAGCCAGCGTCAAAACCGATTAGGAAATATTTATACAAAGTATATGATTTTTAACTATATATATAACATGCAATATAACATCAAGGGCTATTACTATAAGTAAAGCGACGCGCTGTATGGGGCTCTAAAGTCAAACTACTTCAATAAATATACACAGGCACCGAATTCGAGGGAATGAACATAAGTGAAATTCCTTTAAAAAAAGTTTTAGCGTTTGATATAATGATATATGTGTGTGTGTTTATATGTGAATCATTTACAATGTGTGTATATATATATGTGTATATATATATAATATAATATAATATAATATAATTAAGTTTAAGTGGAATTTGGTACTTAAACTGAGGCACCTTACTAGGTCGGCATAATCTGCACACCCAAACAATATTAATTGAATATTGAATATTGAATATCAAGACTCTGTGCAGAGGTGCTTCTACCTGATATACACACCGTGTGTACCGACAACGTAACCCAGCTAAATGAAGATATCTGCTCTTGGTAATTTACATGCGTACTATTTATAAAGTACTTTCTATTGTATTTCCGAAGTGCAGATTCCAAGTTAGGTGAACAGAATATAAATGAGTAACAAAGATATACAGGTGTCAATTCATTACAGCCGTTTCTAGAAGCTCCTTTAATTGATTAATGAAAGCATTACATCATTTGAAAGAAACCGTTCTCGTGAGATGACTGCATAGATTTCAAACATAAATGATAATCATTTTTTAAAAACATATATACACCAATAATGGAGCTCAAAATATTTACATTGTTTCTTTTGTCATATCTGTGGCAGAATGTTATTATTATATATATATATATATATATATATATATATATATATATAGAGAGAGAGAGAGAGAAGAGAGAGAGAGAGAGAGAGAGAGACAGAGAGAGAAAGAGAAAGAGAGAGAGAGATGGGGGAGAGTAAATGATCTACAATCATCAAGCAAACTGAGTCCTCAGCTTTTTCCATTTGCCGGAAGGTTTGCAAGGTACCTACAGATTTCAAGGGACATATTCATGTCCATAGAACAGGATTAAGGCTTTATTATACTGAACACTCATCGTTCATGACAGGAGAATCTATCATATACATACATACATACATGCATACATACATACATACATACATACATACATACATACATACATACATACATACATACGCATACATACATACATACATACATACATACATACATACATACATACACACATACATACATATATATATATATATATATATATATATATATATTATATATATATATATATATATATATATATATGCGAGGACCTAGAAATACCTGGTATGGTGCCCAGGTGCGCAGAACGCCTACCAGGGTGGATCAGACCCCTTGGTGTTGACTCTCACAACTGATCTAGGAGACGGAACACTCTTACAAGAAAATCCTGCGATCGTTTTATCATCTGACGTGTGGCACACCGTGCACCTGTACAGACCATGCTAATTCGATGGAGAGAGTGTGCTTTGTTCAGCACAAGCAATGACCACTTTAAACAAGTCAAAGTGCCGGTTGTTCAGTAAACCATTTTCACTCGATAACACCTGAGGTTTGGCGCATCGATGTGTGCTTTTTGTTTTTATTGAAGATACACATGCGGTGTCACAGGGCTTAGGAATTGTTGAGGGTTATTTGCTGAACCCTCATTCATCGTCTTCGATGAGAGAATCCACCATATATATATATATATATATATATAACAGAAAATGGTGAAATATTCATAAACACCAATTGACTTACATCAATTATTATTTATTAATTCCATACAAATAGACTGCATCCCATCTAACAGCTGTTTCTGCTTTCAATGTTGTATGGTATAGCTATTGATATGCTGAAAATATTTATCATATTTGGTAATAAAACCGATCTGAAGCATGGAACTTCATCAGAGTGAAGAATAAATAAAAAAGTAGATCAAGATCCTAGAGAAGAATAATGAAAAGTTGATTATGGTTATAATCATACCATTTTGCTTGTGAATCTCTTTGGAACGTTAAGTAAATGACTAAACTTAAAATATTATTTGGTGGGTTAATCCTATATACGTGGTGCATAGGATAGAAAAGTAATAAAAAAGATAAAAACAAAAAATAAAAATAAAAATAGAAAATAATAGCGGTATACGCCAATACGTTTTAGTCGAAGGACTGAAGATACAACAAGGTTTTAAAACAGCTGGTCTTTTGTTTTAAAATTTTAACTGACAAATTATATTGAGCGCTGGACCTTGGCCTGTCTTACTTCGGACAACAGGTGGATGGACTTAATCACCTACTAGTAAGTAAAAAATTACATTTAATCGATTAAAACTTTATTATGATATATATACTATTAGTTAGTACTATAAACATAATAATAAAAAATTATAATGATTAATTTAAAACCTTACGGTATTTTCACCTCTTCTTCTATTACTAAAACTTATTGGCGTATCCGGCTATTGTTTTTTATTTTTTTAATTTTATTTTTTATTATTTATCCATCCTATGTCCCTCCCGTACAAAGGAGTAACCCACCGAATACTATTTTAAGTTTAGTTATTTACTCAACCTCCCGAAGAGATACACAACCAAAATGGTATGATTATAAACATATTCAACTTTTCCTTATTCTTCCCTAGGCTCCTCTTTTTTATCCATTCTTCACTCTGATGAAGCTCCATGTTCCAGATCGGTTTTATTACCAAATATGATAAATATTTTTAGCATATAAGTGACAATACCATGGAACATTGGAAGCAGAAACAGCTGTTAGATGGGATGCAGTCTATTTGTATTGAATTAATAAATAATAATTGATGTAAGTCAATTGTTGTTCATCAATATTTCTCCATTTTCTGTTTTTTGTTAAATTTTGATTCTTGGTAAACTCATATTTATCCTTGTCTTTACCTATAATTTAGGAGCATAATATGCTTGCATATGTATGTCCATGGCTAAACATAGGTAATATACCGGTAGTATAATAGATACTTTTATCCCTTAGATGGTTATTTTAATCTCTAACTCAGCCAACATTTACACACACACACACACACACACACACACACATATATATATATATATATATATATATAAGTTTACCGGTGGTGTCTTCACAGTTTCGCAAGCCTGTTATTATTTAAGCATTCATGCGCGCGCGTATGTTTTCTCATGTTGAACTTAAAAAGAAAATGACAACGGTGATTCAAATCCTTAATCGGTCATAAGTTGGGTGATTGACAAAAAAAGATCAGACTGAATGGAACTACTCTAATCATGTGCATGTAAATTGACAAAAACATGTAAATAAGGGCTGGTGTCTTTCGTAGTCAGGGCAATCCTGGATCTGTGTGATTTCTTGATTGCCCCTTTATGGGGGGGCCTTCGTGTATTGAGAGAACTGCATCACTAATGTCGTTACTTTTGTAGCATAGTACGGTCAGGTGGCGAGCTGGCAGAATCGTTAGCACGCCGGGCGAAATGCTTAGCGGTATTTCGTCTGCCGTTACGTTCTGAGTTCAAATTCCCCTGAGGTCGAATTTGCCTTTCATCCTTTCGGGGTCGATTAAATAAGTACCAGTTACGTACTGGAGTCGATATAATCGACTTAATCCGTTTGTCTGTCTTTGTTTGTCCTTTCTGTGTTTAGCCCCTTGTGTGTAGTAAAGAAAATAGGTGGTGAGCGCCAACGTAAATACGCACAGTTTATGAGCAAATGAGGTTTAAATGGATACACACCATTTGGTCGCCACGAAGGCTAAAGAGATATTCTGGAGCTGTGGGTGCAAAAAGAAAACAGCAAAAATTCCAATTTCTACACGTGTATCTGCAGGACGATTTGAGGGATTTCAACCAGAAAGAAGATGAAAGGAAAGTAAAGAGTGGTAGAAATTGAAATAACAACAGGTCACAGAAGCTGATGTTCTGAGGACATAGTCACTTGTTGCTCTGGAAACGATGGAAGTGTCGACAAATAGAAAGTCGACCAGGAATTATGAACCAAGAAACCAAATCTCGCTTCCTAGTTGCGTCATTCAGTTGTCTTACAACGAGGAGGAAGATGTGGATTTCGGAGAAGGGTGATAAACTGTCGAGATGGTCGAAAGAGGGATGGATTAAGCAGTGAGAAAATAAAAAGCCCAAGCACGAGGCATATAAGACGCAAAAAGAGCTAATTTTAAGAGTCACTTTTCTTTGCAGTGATACAGAAGGAAAACGTTCACCTAAACAGTTTAACGTTAAAGCTGGAATATAACGATACATTTGCTACGATCTTTGGATAGAGAGCCAGTACCAGACAAGTCGAAAAGACAAATGTTTGCTAATATCATGTTGGTGGTCTATGAACATATGGGGTACAATGGCCCAGCAGAAGCAGAGGCATTTATTGTTCGGTAAACCAATAAATACTCAGTCACACTTTGGGAAATATTAATTCCACTACGAAGAGTGGAAGGACGTCGGAGCAGTGAAGTGACTTGATCGAGTCCAGGTGGGTGGATCATCATTATTTACTGTAGGAGAACTTATACATACATAATACATACACAAACACACGCTTGCACGCAAGCACGTACGCACACACACACACGCATATACACACACACATATATGTATATATAATTATGTACAATATATATATACACATACAATATTCATCATCATCATCGTCGTCATCGTCATCATAATTGTCGTTATCATTATTGTAAACCTAAGGTCAGAAGATAACCAAAGAAGATTCCTGATAGCGATTTCATAGATGGCTGAATAAAGGGTACATAATTCAATACAAACTTGGGATTGTGAAAAAGGCAACTGAATATGAGACTGAATTTAGAGTGCTGTTTCTTTTTTTGGTGGGGTGGGGGGCATTTATTTACTGTAATATTCTTTTGAACCTATCTTGTAGAAAGAAATATAAATTTAATAACTCTTGCATTTTTCTTTTAAATTATTTAATCGGAGGAAAGGGCATCATTTAAAAGAGACGGGAGGAAAGTAATTTGCCGTTCCTTCCAGACATGATGTTCAGAAAAAAAATGTGGAGAGAAAGGGGAAATCAACAGGGTTGCAGTTAAGCGTTGCAAGAAATTAAACGAGGAATTTAACGTACAAATTGAGGGTGATATATAGAAGAGAAGGGCTTGTGCGTCCCAGGAAGGAGGTGGCATGCAACTTGCTACTTCAGAGTAGGAGCCAGTCTAGTAGTGGGAGACGAGACAGAGAGAAACAGCATGTCTGAGTACGAGTGGTTGGAAAAAGTCGAATATTTGCCAATCAACCGTATAACCTACTTTTGTCTAGCAGTCTAGGACATTTATATGTTTTTTGGCAAAACAACGGTAAAACACGCACACACACAAACACACACTGTATATCCATGCTGCATATGTGTATGTATGTGTTTGTGTGTGCATGCATGTATAAATATATATATATATAATTGATTTTAATATATGATCGAAAGCCACGCATCCATTTCCAAGTAAGTTTTATCTTAATAATTCAGATGCGCTCTCTACACTCTCTATTCTCCCTCTATCGCTATTCTTCTTTCTTTCTGTTTTTCTTCTCCTCCCTCTTCACCGTTCTCTCTCTCTCTCTCTCTCTCCTTCACTCCTCCTCCTTGACTCTCCCGTTATTCACACGTAACTAGCGGCTATCGTTCTTTTTTCCTCTCGCTATTCAAGAGATAAGACTTACGTTTGTCTGTCTCTTGTCATAGCTCCTTTCTCCAGCGTTCGGCACTTCACCTCGTTGTAGCTTAACAGCCCTCACCGTTTGTTTTTACTGTTTTGTTCTTATTGTCCTGTTTTTGTTACCACTTTAACTCGCCGCAAAAATCCCAAATTTTATATAATTTGCTTTGAGGGAAGGACTCTTTCAACGGAGTCGCGTCTTGTCCCTACCTTTGAACGCGGGAACACTGATGATGGGATTGTTTTTTATGTTGCCTGTCTCGTTTCTTTATTTGTTTCTTTGTTTGTCCCAAAAAGTTCGTTTTCCATGTTTTTGTTTATTTGTCCTCGTTTTTCCTTTTGTTCACCTTTTTCTACGTCCTGTACCCATATATGCATATATATATATATATATATATATATATGTGTGTGTGTGTGTGTGTGTGTGTCTGTCTGTGTGTGTGTAAGTATGTGCATATATGTATATATGCACATATATATTATTGATTTTATTATATATATGTACGTATAGATAGATAGATACACACACACATACATACATACGTATATACACATATACATACAGCTTGGATTATAAACCTATCTACATAGTGTGTGTATGTGTCTGTAATATTGGACTTGGTACAAGACTGGACTGAATATTCTAGATATTGTCTTGCTGTTGAACGAGTCTGGGTTACCATTTCTATCAGAGGACTAGCAGTATCGCCCGGCGTTGCTCAGGTTTGTAAGGGAAATAACTATAAAGCATTTTTAGAGGGTTATAGCCAAAAAATAGCAAAAAAATGGAAAAAAAATGATGGTAAATTTTTTTTTGAGATTTAAAAAAGGTGGAGTTGCGTCCCCTAGACAGTTTGTGGTTCGTGTTTCTGATTCTCGACCCCATGTCGAATTTATCGATTTTTTTCAGAACTGGGGGAACTTTTCAAAATTTTCGCTGCGTTAGTTTTGAATAATGACATTGGGCTATGTGTGTGTCAAGTTTCATCAGAATCGGTTGAAAGCCGTGGTCAGGGTGAGGGTACAAGCAAACAGACACACAGAAACACGCACAGACAAACTGCCGTTTATATAGAGAGAGATATTGACCATGTTTCTGTTCATGGAACTTGAGCTTGACTGACCTGGTGCGTATAGTGTGTATATAAACCATACATATTCACGGAAAGCTCGGGTGGGATTTTGTGTGATTTCGTGTAAGTAGAATAGTGTGAAAAAAAGTCGATTATTCATGTACTCAAAGATTGGAAAAGACATAATCGAAGTTTTATGTAGAGCAGTATTGATTCGGGTATGATGACTTTTGTAGATGTATACCTTCCACTGGTGCATACAGCGATTTGAATGGAATGGAGATCATAGGCGAGTTATGTAAGCATACTCTCACCCCTACTTCTTTCTCTCTATATATGCAATGGTGGTAGTGGTGGCAGTCGATCTTCATATCAAGCCAAGGAAACTAAGTTTCCATTGATTTTTCATTTCGCTGATATTATCTGTCACCTATAACACTAACCAGAAGTGTCACTATTTTTGGCCACGGGTGTTGGGTTGAGATTGGGATACTGACCTAGACTTCATGTTATTGATCCTAGAAGGACGAAAGGCAAAGCTGACCACACGGAATATAAACTCAGCGCACAAAGAATCGGCTCTAAATACCACTTGGTATTATATCAAACACTCTAACATCTTTATCAATTCACCATATAAATGTGCGTGTATAGTGTAAAGAATGCATTTCTTTTCGTATAAAAGAAAAAAGTCTCCATTATTATTTGCAAGAGTCGCGCAGAGCGTCGTTTGTATGTATATTTAATGTGTATGTTTCCTTATTTTCATCTGTATCATATTTTCGCGCGGCCATCCATTTGGACTCTGAGGCATTCAGAGGACTTTCATAGCACAAAAATGTAGATAATTCACTTAAAGATTACAAAGGCAACTTTACCAACGGATTAAAACGGAGCCAATTAAACAATCAACATTGCACAAAGTAAACCAGGCTACATCACACACACAAAAAAGTTAAACCAAATGCTAAAATAATCCTTCACAAAATTATACACAGAAAATCACCACCGGTATAATAAATTAGTTTACAAATATTAAGTTTAAAGGCCGATTAAAACATATCCTATTTGACGTCATAAAATTTAACCCATCTATTACCAAAACCTCTTCTATAAAGCCCCGCAATTCGAATCCAATTACAGTCTACAAAGTGTATGATTCTATCGGCATTTACTTTTATTTAATCACAAAGAATGCTGGGTCTAGAAAATCCTATAGAAGTGTTCAACATATCTTTGGTTAGCTACGAAAGTACCGAGTGGGCGATGTCGTGGAGTCTATTTTCTTTTGAGAGAACAATGTAATCAATAATGAATATAACAAGACAAAAGAGGGAAAACAGCCAAATGGATTTTAGAATATAGAGCGAGGAGAAGACAA
>NC_042997.1:157483537-157501037 GCF_006345805.1 Octopus sinensis
ATAGTGCTTCAAAATGTGCTAGATGCTTGATTATGAAATTTCCTTCACACGATTCACTTGCCGCAAGATTTTCTTGAGCTTATCGATATCCGCGGTCTTCTGGAGTGTTTCCTGCAAACATTCTGAATGATTTTATCTGCTTCAAACTACCTCTTATTCAGGTGACGATAAGTCGAGTCGGTAAAACTGTTTGAAATTCCTTTGTAAATTTTTTTGCACTTCGGTTGCGTTTGTAAACTTCCAGTAGCATTTTAGGAAAGATTTTCTGTTTCTTCAAAAATATGGGTACCTTCTTTACTTCAAATGGATTTATCAGCTGTTGAAGTGTGTATTCATTTTTGAGGACACTCTGTATATATCTGTGTATGCATCTCTGTCTCTCTCTGTTTCTCTCTATCTGTCTATCTATCTATACATATATATATATATATATATATTATATATATATATATAACGCAGGATAATGATAATAATATAGCATGAACATGATAAACTACCCATATTTTGCAGAAAAATGTGTCAACGCTTCTAAAGCAAACTTTGTTTACTTTCATCATAATTTGAATTTTATATATATATATATATATCTGTGTGTGCGTTTTGGGGGATATACACATATTATATATACATACATACATGTGTATATATACGTAAATATATGTATATATACATACATATATATATATATGTTACTGTTAAAGAGCATTCATTTATGTTGAAGATAAGAAGAAAATATGTTAAAAACTTTGAAGTAATGAATGAACGATTAAAACTCTTGAAACTACGGAATAAATTGGACCCAATTTACTGTTGTAATGTAGTCACAGCATATGACTATTATCATTCTAAAATCGTTACTTCAGATATTCAATTTTCGTGTAATTAATTATCTTATCTAGAATATTCTTTACAATATTCTTTATGATATTTATTTTAATCAGTAATTACTTCAAAGCGTTTACATGATTAATGCTATTCTGTAAGACAGCCTACAAAGTATTATGCCTGAAACATATAAGCAATGGAGGAAATAAGATAGAACTGCTAGCTTAATTTCTTGGTATGATTTCTTAAAAATTTTTTTAAATGACTTGGCCACCGAGATAGGAAGTTCATATTATCATTGTTAGCATAAAAAAAAACCCACTATTCAATTCAACTAGTCATTTTTTTTTTTCTTAAATTGTGCACTAACAGTTTCCGCCTAATGTAACTGCTATAAATCTAATTGAAGAAATGGTGTGAAATTCTTGTATTCAAAATACAACTAATTTCAGATTTTTATCATGTAATATGAGCAGACTTAAAATATAAGGTTCAACTACCATCCAGTTATTTATATCTAGTGAGTGTATAAACAAGAACAAATATCTACTTGAAAATCGATCCGTCAATTTACTGTTAAATGTGCTCAGAAGCGTATTTATGTACATATATATTCAAATATATATTCAAATATTTTATTTAGGTATCTATTAACTTATTATCTTATATATATATATATATATATATATATATATATATTATATATATATATATATATATATATGTATATATATATATATATACACTTGTATATATTTTTTATCCTGTTTACTACTATGTTGTTCAGTCTTTTTCCCTTAGCCTTTTTCTCTCCATCACTTGTCACCTCTTCCTTTTGTCCTTCTCTCCATCACTTGCTTGCTTACTTTCAACTTTCTTCTCTAAATACTTATGAATTAACTCGCCATATGTCTAACATCCTATAATAGGATGCAATAAATTCCCTTAATGATCTATTGCAGTTAGGCATCCAAATGGTCTTGGAACATCCAGTGTTGAGTTCTAAATAACTGCAGTGGTGAAAGTACACGGCTTAAAATATGAGGGTTGATATGCAAACAGACGAAAAAATCAGAATACAAAAAGCTTTAAAGTCTGAAAGCTCAGAATAACAAATTCTGAAATGCTTTAAGACAAAAAAAAAATTATTATAAATATTTGTATTGGTATTTATTATTTATGTAAGTATACACACACACACACACACTATAATTTATATATATATATATGTATATATATATGTACATATATATACATATACATACATATACATATACATATACATACACTCACATACACAAATATACACACACATACTTGGAGTTATTTCATTGAAGTTTTATTCGGGCAAAATAAATATATGAAAAGTTTACCTTTGCAAAGGCCTGCAAAAAATTATGAAGATTATGCTTCAAGATTATGCTTAATTTTCAACCAATTTTTAGTCAATATACTGTAAAATATCAAGTGTTAACATTTTGACTCCCGTTTGTCATTTGCTTGAATGTCACTCACTAGACGTTTTTCTGTGTATTTACCGTCCAATTTTAAATATTACAAAATTGCTGTTAACAACAGTATCGACGTACCTTTGTGTATTTACCATCCAATTTTAAGTATTACAAGATTACTGTTAACAACAGTATCAGCTTATCAAACGGCTGAACTTATTTAGTAAACAATATGTAAAATGCATAAAAGTGAGTGAAACAATTTAATTATGATCGTAAGATTGAGTCAAACACATAATGAATTCAACCACTTTGATGATGTTTGGTTTATCGAAAAGATATAAACACAAGGGGATTTTATTTGTAGGGAATGGCAATCAGATTTTATGTTTCATATTTTCTCGAGAGAATTAACGACAAAGAAGAGTAAATGCATGTAGCAAGGACCGTAAAGATATTGCTTTGTCAGTTTGTTTGAGAGGGAGACTATTTGTGCT
This sequence comes from Octopus sinensis, assembly GCF_006345805.1. Taxonomy (NCBI): domain Eukaryota; kingdom Metazoa; phylum Mollusca; class Cephalopoda; order Octopoda; family Octopodidae; genus Octopus; species Octopus sinensis. The sequence goes on from NC_042997.1 coordinate 157,486,311, forward strand.
GCATAGCAATTTCAACCACTCTTAGTGAAACAAACAAATCATTTCTCTGATTTCTTTATTCGTAGTATGGTCACGCCAAGAAATTCTTAGTATGATCCTAAAGCAACGACTGTGGAAGACATCTGCAATTGATTGTGCTTGTCTTATTCCTCGTCTTGCGGGCATTAGTCATCGTCAGTACAACGATTTTGATTTATATAGATGAAGTTTGGTGCCTCGGTTGATAGTCTGGTGTGCTTTATGACTTGTGAGAGATTTATCTACAATTTTTAGCTGACCGAGCAACTACATAGAGAGGCTACACGTTTGGCTTTTCAAATTGATACTTATTGTGCTTTTTGTTTCTTAGTCCCTAACTCAGTCGTCGTTTACTGTCCTTGCTACATGCATTTATTCTTCTTTACCTTGAGAAAATGAGACAATTCTTTTGAGACAATTCCCTTGAGAAAATGAGACAAAAATCTGATTGCCCCTCCCTGCAAATAAAATTCCCCTGTGTTATAGCTTTTCGATAAACCAAAGCCATTCCATTCTACCCTCCAGCTTTGCTCTGCAGTCATCCTAATTCGTTTCATGATGATGGGTTTTGGTTCAAGTAAAATTTTGGAGCTACTTCTAGCAGATCATACGAGCGATGCACCATTGCATCATTCTTCGTCCAGGAATGCTCCATATAGATCGCTTCTTGGCTCATCTTATTAAAATCAGTGTAATACATTTCTAACTTGCATTTTGATCTCCAGCTTTTCATATCTTTTATATGATGTCAATACAATGATTCTCGTAACTTTCGAGAATAGAAGTAATGTGTATATGTTTTTGATATCTCACTTAACTACAGTTTAAATTTGAAATTGTTGAATGAATCCAAACAACAATAATCAGTTCATCATATTATACTATAAAACAGTTTTGCTTTTATGCAACGAATTATGATTTAACCTTAGGGAGAAATTTGTAAATCTAAAACGTGGTATTTCCGAATATGTGAGGAGAGCAATTCATTTTCCAATTTTTGTCTATGCAGCTCTATATGCAATGTTGTATACCTGTGGTTTTGTATTTTATTGTCGAGATTAAGGATAAAGATATAGCTTATAAATTTACAACTTATACAGCTATTGCTGTAGAACGTATCTACCATTTTTGAAATATGAGGCACTGTTGTGCTACTTCAGTTATGCTGTAAAGGTACTTGAGAAAGTTTGGCTTGATATCACCTCATGGTAAACCATAAAATTTATGACCTTTGTCCATTTTGAAAAGAAAGTAAGCAATATTTTTATAAATTTGCAATTAAAAAATGTATATATATTTCTGAATAGATATATTTATATGTATCACACACACACACAAACACACACACACACACACCACACACACACACACACACACCACACACACACACATATATATATATATTATATATATATATATATATATATATATATATATATATATAATATATATATATATATAGTTTCACACATACTTAACCATGAATATTACGTAAGATGAAACATTAATTTACGCTTGTACATAAACTAAATTTTTAAACTATGTAGTGAAGGCAACCTTACACCCACCACCACATTTCCGAGTTAATATATTTCAAAATTAGTAATATAAACCACACTTGATGACATAGATCTTTCTTCCGTTTTTTAAAGTATTTTATTAGATTTAATTTCGTTTCATTTTACTTGCATGACACCGAGTAGAAAGTGCTAAAATGTGCCATAATCTTTTATAAATCATTAATTTACACCGAAAGTACAAAATACTTTATAAAAGAAAATGAAGTCGTTATCTATTCAAATTAAACTGTTATTTTTCATAAACCTTAACCTAAGCCGGTAATAATAAACTTGTGGCTTTAAACTTCGGGTGAAAATATTTAAACAGATGAAAAACAGATTTATGCATATTTTTTTTGAAAATACCTAGTTGTTAATCTAATATTATTATTTTAAATATTAAGATTATTATTTTAAACTAAGTTTAAGAATAACAACGGCATTTACTAATGGAGAGAATCAGTGCTAAATGTAGAGTTAAAACCCGGTTGAATAAGCCGTCAGACGAAACTTAATTCCATTTTAAAACAAATTTATTGTGTGTGTGTGTACGTCTGTATGCGTCTGTATGTATATATTAATGTTTGTTTTTATATGAAGTTATGTATAAGTGCACAGTACTTTACAGTGGAGTCCATATATGTTAATTTTAACGAGAGAATGTTGACAATAATTTCGAAATTTCGGTTGAACTGAAGCAATCAATCTCGTGAGAGCTAGAAAGATGAAACTTTGAGTCGCTGCCAAACTTTTCCTTTTATAAATTAATATGTACATATTATGTATGCATGCATTTATGTATGCATGTAGGCATGCATGCATGCGTGTGATTATATATATATATCCTTTTTTTCTCTCCTTGTTTTTTCTGTGTCCCTTTCTGTCGGAGAGCGTAGGCTCGAAACGTAAAATACTTTTTCTATTCCTGAGTGTTATACGAATACATCTGTTTGTTTTGTACACCACCTGTCATCGTCTTTTGTTTTTGTCGTAGACTCTCCCTACATATATATAAGACAAGTTATAGATAATGGTCATTACATATTTTTCCTTTATTACTGCAAATTTGGCTTACAGCTGTTTCCAGTAGTCATTATAGGTGCCTTACTGATGCGTTTATTGATCAGTTGAGAAAAATCGAACTACCTAAAAAGTTAAAGTTACATTCGTCTGAGCCATTTCTGGTTATACCCAGAAATGACTCTGACGAAAGTAGCATAAACTTTTTTTAGATCGTTCAAATTTTCTCAAACGATCAGTAAACCGAGTAAACCTATTGATGAGGTACCTACTATGACTACTGGAAACAACTGTAAGCCAAATTTGTTCTAATAAAGGACAAATATGTAATGACCATTATCTATAACTTGTCTTATATACCACTCTGCATGCAAGTTGACAGATGACAGCTCTACATCCTGTGTGTGTGTGTATAGGTACGGTGTTTTTGTATGTTAATTATGTTTACGTTTACTTATTTTGAGTTACAGTTTAACTTACCAAATTCTTAACAAGTCGAAGAAGAAATAGTTTTAAAAATTAGATTAAGCGTTGGAATTTTTATAAGATCGATTAAAAGAGGTAATGGTTGTGGACCAGTAAGTTATGACCATAACATATAAAAAAAAAACAAAGGATGTACATAATGAAATTCGCGAGCAAATTGTGAATACTTAAAAAAATTATAATTATTCACATAGGCGCAGATGCGGCTGTGTGAGAAGAAGCTAGCTTCCCAACCACATGGTTCCTGGTTCAGAGCAAGTGTCTTCTACTATATCGTGGCACCTTTTACTATAGCCTCAGGCCAACCAAAGCCTTGTGGGTGAATATGGTAGACGGAAACTGAAAGAAGCCTGTTGTATATATATATATATATATATATATGAATATATTTGTGTGTGTGTCTTTGTGTTTGTGTTTGTCCCCCGCCATCACTAATCAGTTCGGCAAAGTGACCAATAGAATAAGTACTAGGCTTTAGAAAATGAAAATAAGTCCCGGGGTCAATTTGTTAGACTAAAAATCATACAAGGCGGTGCTCCGGCATGGCTGCAGTTAAATGACTGAAACAAACAAAGGGATAAAAAAATATTAATTGCATAAACTGATCAACTCTAACCCAAGGTTTTTATATTCACGTATTTTGTATAGCGGAAGTGGACCTATGTAAATGCGACCAATGTACACACGCGCGCGCGCGCGCACAAACAGAGACTCACACATATACACCTATGTTAATGAAGTGACAGCAAGGCACACTATTTGAGAAGATAAGCAAGAAATATACAATTCGCGAGGACTTAAAGTTTTTTATAATAAAAAAAAATAGTGTGAATATGAAGTATGCACACAAACATTATACTAAGAAAATAACATGATTGTGCTATTACAAAACATTGATTCTTCGAAATGCAAGGTCTTATCAAACATATTTATGCCAAGTTATATCTGAAACAAACCACTAATCCAGCTCTCCGGGTATGCATTACCTTTTCCAAGTGGAAGACCTTACAACCTACGATTGCATACAGTGATTTATTGTATGAAATGTCGTTCAAGATTTTACGTATACCGTGACGTACCAAACTGTTGTGCGAGAGTACAACGCCTCCTGTCGAGAATGGACTGAACTCACTACATTTAAATAATAGCGGTCTAAGTAAGTGAGGCAGTTGTGCTTGCTTACCCTTTGGTTAACCCTTGTGGTTTAAATATAATCATTGTGCTAGTTCCACAGTTCGTGTGCTGATAGTTCAAAGCTGGAGTTCAAAGTTCACAGTTCGTGTTAGCGTGTCGGATTGTTGGTTCTCAAAAGATTGTTGTTACATTACGTGTGGTTACTACCGTTTGTTTCAATTATATTGTTATTACACTGTTGCAGTATATTCGTTTACCCACAAGGATATAACGTCTGGCGACGAGGGTCGTTCGAAAGTCACATTGGCTATTTAATAATTTCTGCGTCATAGAAAACCTATTAGCCGCAGTAGTACAGCTTTAAGAGAAGCAACAGGAACAACTACAGGAGTTGCAAAAACAAATACTACAACAACAACAATTAATTGAGTTACAATCGACGAAGTTCGAAAATCCAGTAAACGCGTTTACGCCATACACCGTGGCTAACAGAATTTCTGAATTCACGTATAATCCGGAGGAGGGTATTATGTCTCCCACGTATTATAAAGGAAATTATAACAACTAGTGCAAGTCATGATCAGAGTAGTGAAAAGTAAGGCTTTTACTACAAACGGTAGCTCCTGTCGAGCATGAGCGTTGCTGTAGCTTTATTCTGCCCAAAAAATCGAGTGAGATTTGTTTCCAAGAAACAGTGGAACTGCTTTAAAAAATTTTTTGTGATAGAAGTTCATTATTCAACACCAGAGTGTTGGAACTTAACAAAAAGTGAGGAGTATGTTTTATCACCTGCGCCGGAATAGTCAACCGTATGTGCGAAAATTTCAAGCTCCGTGATCTCACTCAGGATATGTCCAAATCGCTTATCCTCGTGCAAGGACTTATAGTACCTGAAGATAGAGAAATTCGGGGTAGGATTCTCTCGAAACTGGAGCAAACTAATCAGGATTTATCCCTATAGACCATCGCAGAAGAATATCAGACTATGGTAAATCTTAAACATGATATGAAAAAAAAATACAAGATAAAGACTCTGCAAAAATTCAAATGTGTCGTCCCTGGAAGCACAATCAAAAAAAGTGTGAGGCCCCAATCCATGTTATGGCTGTGGAAGCCTTCACTACAAAAAGGATTGTCAGTAGCTGGGACACAGGAGTTCTCATTGTAGAACAAGACAACGAGGCTCAAATACAAAAAGTTCTAAGGTGTTTTCAGCGAAGAGTGATTGCGACAGAAAAGCAGAAAATTCGTGCATATAAAAATAAATGATATGAATACCAAATTACAGTTAGACACAGGTAGTGACATCTCGATTATAAGCGCGGATATTTGGAAAAAATTGGTGAACCAAGATAACGTAAAACAGCAAAAAATAGCGCGTGGTGTAACTGGCGATAAATTACATTTCTTGGGCAAAATATGTATCGACGTCATATTTCGAGGAGAAACACGCGAAGTAAAATTATTCGTTGTGGATAACATAGTCAATCTATTTGATACAGATTAGTTAGGATTATTTGATCTATGGTATCTCCCCATAAATCTTTACTGCAGTAACGTAAATGTTTGTCTCGTTAAAAACAAGTCTTCGGAAAAACTGAAGACAGAATTGAAAAGATGTTTCCACAAGTGTTATCAGAGGATTTAGGACTATGTGGAAAGGCGGAACCCTATTTACAAGTAAGTGAAAACGCTGTACCTGTATCTAAAGCAAACAAAAAAGTACCGTTCACGGCAATTAAAACCGTAAATGAAGAGTTGGACAGACTCAAAAAGAGTAGAGTCATCAAAAAGGTAGATTACTCGAAGTGGGCAGCACACACGGTTTGTATTTTAAAAGATTATGAGATTAAACTGTGTGCCGATTTCTCTACATGATTGAACGACTGCTTAAAAACATACCACTATCCACTGCTGACAGCAGTATTCCAACAAATCATGGATACTATGTTATCTGATTGTGAATTTGCAATCCCGTACGTTGATCAAGAGTGATTCTCGTGAACGGTATGTTATATACATAAAAGCTGTGTTTAAGAAAATTATTTCTACCACAAATTAAGTACTTAGGGCAAATAACTGATAAAAGTGGTAGACGTCCTGACCCGCCGAGGGCAGACACAATAAGGAATATGCCTGCGTCGACAAATATTCCAACTTTGCAAGCATTTCTTGGGCTGGCAAACTACTACCAAAACTATGTTCCTAATATGCACAAGTTAAGAGCTCCATTGAACGATTTATTTAAAAAAAGGAGTAAAGTGGAATTGGTCCACGAAATGTCAGAACACTTTTGATGAAAGAAAAAATTCTAATCTCAGACCTGTCGTTAGCACATTACGATTCCGAAATGGACATCATTATAGCGTCTCTATGCTTCCGAGTACGGCTTACGGATTACAGTTCTACTTCATAAATACGAAGATGGAAGTACAAAACCAGTGGTTCATGTTTCGCGCTCGCTAATAGCGGCGGAAAAGAGATATAGTCAAATTGAAAAGTAGGCTCTTGGAATTATTTTTGCAGTTAAAAAATTTCACAATTTCTGCATGGCAAAAGACTTTTTATTGCAAACAGACCATAGACCTTTACTGTTTAATTATGGGTCTAAAAAAGGGTTACCGACTCATGCTGAGAACTGCCTGCAACGTTGGGGTGTAATATTACTAAATTATAATTTCAAAATGCAATACGTTCCATCGAAAAAGAATCGGTCATGCGGACTGCCTTTCGAGATTAATTCCAAAAAATATGGAACCACTAGAAGAGACTGCTATAGCCGTACTGCAGGCAGAAAGTGAAATTAAAAGTGTTATGACGAACCTTATTCAAGAACTACTAATGACTACTCAGGCTATAAGAATGAAAGCTCTAGGTGATGAGTATATTAAGAAAATGATAGAAGCTTTTAAAAGAAAACAGAATAAAAATTCAGATGGCAGTAGTTTTCCAGTTTGCGACGATATTCTGGTGTATGCCCATAGAGTGATGGTTCCAACTACATTACAAAACAGGATATTGCAATAATTTCACAGCGGACATCCAGGAATGGCAAGGATGAAGAGTTATGTGTATTGGCAGTCTATGGACTGAGATATCGAAAACTTGAGAACTGCCGAGTTTGGTGAAACATCAATCGTGGCCAGAGACAGAGAACCCATGGTCTAGGTTGCACATTGACCATGCTGGACCGGTAAGCAGCGCTTACTACCTAATCGTAGTAGGTAGCTGTACTAAGTGGCCGGAAGTTTGCAGGTGCTATAGACCAACCTGTAAGACAACTCTAAAGATTCTTATACTTTCTCATGATGGTTTACCAATGATTTTAACCAGATATTGTAACGTAATACATAATACATACACGCGCGCGCACAACTTCTGTTTAATATACTACTCTTTTATAGCAATTACTTCGAAGAATCCTAATATTTATTGATACAATCGATGTGGTAGTATTGAGAATGATAAAGCCTGTTGAGTGATAAATATCTATCCTAATGATATATAATTATGTTCTGAAATCCCACAACTTGATTGACTTTGTTTTTCATCATCCTGGATTCGATGAAATTAGTAGAAGTAATATTGGTGTTTAGTTAAACAACTCAACATTTCTGGCTACATAACGAGTTTCGTGGGTTATTCTTTTTCCTCTCTTTATCTCGGAGGCCCTGCAAAACAAGAAAAGAAAATCGTCATCGACGTTGCTCTTTATATATATATCACTTGTCTATGACATTCATGTCTTTTAATACCTGGCACTTTGAGAGAATATTCTCTACCACGCTAAATCGCAGTCAACCAGCAAATACACGAAACATATATCTTATGTAATGTGGTGGATAGTATTTATTACACTAGTGCTGCTTCTGTATCCTATTTGAATTTATTCTTACGTATGCAGGGTCCGAAAATTCCTGCACATTGCTTGCACGTTATATGCATATAAATCGTGGATTGGCGGCATGATTTATCTACGATCCTGTTCAAGTACAAGAAGTTGGTAGGCCACAGAAATGGTGGAACATCGATGTCCATTACTCCTGAATGCGATTTGAGGTGAGTTGTCTCACCTGTCCAAGACTTTCAGGTGTTTTTAACACCCGGCGCTTTGAGAGAGTATTCTTCACCATGCCAAATCGCAGCCGACAGATAAATGCAAGCAACATATTCGTTGAGTATGCGTGGTCAATAATGCCACAGCCAACATGTAACAAATCAGTTTATAACATATTTATAATTATGTGACATACTGAAGAGAAATGCAAGTATACATTGCCAATAACCAATCTTTATAAAGACAGCTCTCACAACGCTGGAGCACTTATTGTATGCATCTATTATCGTATGTCATATAACATCTAATCACCAAGAACTTTATCTATCTATTTATCTATCTATCTATCTATCTATCTATCTATCTATCTATCTATCTATCTATCTATCTATCTATCTATCTATCCCATGTGTTTGTGTGCGTATGTATGTGTACTTGTGTGTGTAATAGAACTCAAATTGTCGATGCACTTCCTTCTATACTTTATCCACTCGAGCAACAACCTCTGTTGGCTTCCTTCACAGACTCTGTACTTCAAAAAGAACTTTTCGCAGTAGGTCATGAATACTGAAGCCAATTTCTTTTCTCTGGATATTATTTCTATAAGACACCATTTTGGCGGTCAAATAGAAACAAGTCCACTTCTTCCTGGGTACTTCGAACGTAAAGAGCCAAAACAAATATCGTAAAGAATTTTGTCCAAAGTCTTAAAATTTCCGCAGATAAACCCTCGTGGACTAACGATATTTGGGTTTACTTTATTTTATTGACCTGGAAAGGCTGATAGGAAAAATTTACCTTGAACTTAGAGAGTAAAGAGCCCGAAAAAATAGCTTTACCGGTTCTTCAAATCCACCACCTTAGAATACAACATATTTTAAATTCCTTTCTTAGTTTTTCTGTATTTTAAAATTAATATCTGTTCTTTTCATTTTCCATTTGCTTCAATGATTGGACTGTGGCCTTGCTGGGGTAACCTATTTTAAGTGTTTGGCCGAAAAAATAATCAACTTTAGTTCTTATTGTCTTAAGTCCCGTACTTATTCTATGGGTGACTTTTATCGATCCACTATGTTACGGGGAAACAAACAAAAACCAGTTGTTAAGACAATTACAAATACACACACACACACACACACACATATATATATATATGTATATATATATATATATATGTATATATATATATATATATATATATATATATATATATATATTATATATATATATATATGTATATTTCGTTTTTGGAACCTCCACTTATAGAAATGGAAAAAACGGTCTTTGACTGCCATTTCTAATTCCTTCGGTATGAGGCGAAACAGCTTGCTGCTAGCCAACTTATTTTTCTTTACTATATACTGAACCTTACAAAGGTCTTGACAATTATTTTGTCGTATTTACATACCGAAATTTACCGGTAAATAATTGTTGGTTACATGAAAAACCACAGGAAAATTATTTACCATTTTTATTGTATATATATATATATATATATACGACGGGCTTCTATGCAGTTTCCTTCTAACAAATTTACTTAAAAGGCATTAGTCGTTTTGGGGCTATAGTGGAAGACATTTATTCAAGGTGCCACGCGATGTGATTGAATCTGAAACCACATTGTTAAAGCAAGCCATGCTTGCGTCTAAAGTAACCACGCAGTCATACCCTGAGCTTTTTTTTAAAAAGCAAATGTTTAAAAGCAAGTGCCTCGAATGCAATGTAAAAAAAAATGCCTCAGATGTTTCCAGCTTATCTGGTCCGTGAAAGTTTCTTTTTCTTTTCCACTTGACGAATGTTAGAGAGGGAGAGAGCGGGAAAGAGAGAAAGAAAAAGGAACAGAGAAGGAGAGAGAGGGAGAGAGGTAACTATTTGTTACAACATAAATCCAATTTTTTTTCCTTGTCACGAATATTCCTCGTCAGTTCACGGCTATTACCAACATGGTTCCACAGCCACTACCACCAACACCAGCACCACCACCACCACCAGCAACAGCACCACCATGATCATCATCATTGCCATCACTATTTCCATTGCCAACACAATTACTAGCAGCTTCAATAAAGAGGATCATAAACAAGCAACAAGTCAACAACAACACCAACATACAGAACTACGTAAACAACACACATCAACAACAATAACAACAACAGCTGTAACAATAACAATAAAAACACAAAAGCAATAGATAACTACCGTACGATCCTGTTTCCTGCAGTCACTCGACACCAGTAATGATTCCAGAAAGAGACACTAGCTGTATCCCAATACCGTATAGACAATACTTATTAGAAACTCACCTCTGACGCCAGTCCTGGCGCCGATCTGTCCGGAGTTAGTACGCTATACTGAAAATTAAAAAAAAAATTATAATAATAAAAAAGAAGAAACAAAAAACAAGCAACGTACGCCACCGAAACTGCTAATGAAGAAGTGAAGTTATCTTGGGAAAGCTGTAGCCAGTCAATTTGACAACGAAACAAATGTGTATTTGGTTAATTTTGGTTGAACATTTGCGCAATTCCTGCACTGAGTAACGTCTGAGGAGTCTCATGGTTCAGCAATACTGAAAGGTTATCCGACAGTGGTTGGCTGTTAATGGTTCTATTCTACAGCAGTTACCTTTCAAACTTAGCAATTAAAATATAGAGCCAACGAGGGAGCCTGTACCTTATCGCTCAGTCTGCTAGAAATGGTAACTAAATCTGCTTCAAATCACATCCTGCCTCCCCACCCAATTTTTTTTAATGTTACAAACTGTAAAGTGCAACTGTTGTTACACTGTGTGTGGAAGAAGATGGGGTGGCCGTATCTGGAACACTTATGAACATAGATCTGCTTCATTAGTGCTGATATGATTTTAGTGGACGGCATTTATGCTGAGACTAGGATTGTTAGAAATAGCAACCATCACTACATCAACTCATGATCTGCTGTCGTTAAATAAAATGTACATTAGCTAATGCAGTCTCTGGATATGCGACATGATTAAATACCACGACTAGAATATAGACGAAATGTCTGAAATGAAGAAAAAAAAATTCTGCGACTTCATATTTTCAACTACAAAAGACGACTTACAAATGTAAAACAGAAAGATGAAACACTAGTCATCTGGTCATTAGGGATAACCGAACATGAATCAAACACGTTAATCGACCAAGTTGTACAACGATGTGCATACAAATTTACATTCACTACAGCAGACATAACAGATATAACACTCAGTAACAATACATAAACAATACGTAAGCAGTAACGAATACGAATACATCATTCCAAATTTCATATAGAGAGAACACTAAGTGTTCTCACTATATGGTTTATCTAGCCTAGTGGTTTTCAACCGGGTTCATATTATGGACCTTAAGGGCCATAATATGAACTTATGGATCTAAAGGGCCACAAGACTTTGTTGTTAAACTTTATGTGCAATTCGGACATGGCTGTATGGGAAGATGCTTGCTTCATAACTAATGTTTCCAAGTTCAATCCAACTGCGTGGAACCTTGAGCAAGTGTCTTCAGCAATAGCTTTGCCACAGGTCGGGGAGTTTTCGTCTCATCGTGTCGCCCAAACGCTTCAGACTGCCAAGTAAAATGTCTGGTTAATAATTTGACCAGGAGGAACAAAGTCTATGCGGACAACTCCTTTCGCATCGATGAAACAAATCAGCATTGTCGTGACATTGGACTTCACTTGACGTGCTTTGGGGGAAAATTGTGACGTTGAATGCTTCTATTGACTTGATTACTGCTTCGTTTCCGGGTCGTAGTCGTAACACCAGCTTTCGTCACCAGTGATGACCTTCGAAAAAAGGTCTGGATTAACTTTGAACTGTTCTTTCAGTTCACGACACGCTTTCAGTCATGACTACTTTTGATCTTCTGTGGGCAAGTGAGGCACAACTTTTGCTGCAAGTGTTTTCATTCGCAATTCCTCGCTCAAAATTCTTGGTAGGAGCTCCAGGATACACCATATCAACAAGTTCGTCAATTGTTCGGCGACGGTCCTCTAAGATCAGTTCATGAATTTTCGTCATGTTTTCAATTGTTCGGGAGGTCGACGGTCGCCCTGAACGAGATTGGTCTTCAAGCAGCAAGTGACCATATCCAAAGCGTGAAAACTACTCGTAAGCTTGAGTTTTGCTCATGGAGGCCTTGTAAGCTGTCTGAAGCACTGCAAAACAAAGACTACCACGTGGATGTATGGGTTCACTCAACGGCACCAATTGGCAGACTGATGTCTGAGGGACGCATCAAGTGGCTTCTAGCGGCAGAAGCCTGAACTAATACGGGCTTGTCACAGAGAGCATATTTCCGATTACTTTTGGCTACCCCCTAGTATATATTTTGATTTTTTAAATACTTTTATGGTGTTTTCTTATCCTTTGTGCCAACTGTCAAATTTAGCCCGAAAACTCTATGTATGTACGTACGTACGTACGTATGTATGTATGTATGTATGTATGTATGTATGTATGTATGTATGTATGTATGTATGTATGTATATATGTATATATATGTATGTATGTATCTATCTATCAAATTAAAGTAATATTGAATAATATTACATTTAGGCAGTTGATGTTTAACCCAAGGTCGGTTGTGACCAAAGAGGATTATGATAAAGGCCATCTCAACCAAAAACCATTGCATCTATTTGTTTTTTTTAAGCAGTGTGGTTATACTTTTATTTACACGGAAGTGAGAGATACGAGGGAGATTTAACTATTATAAATGTTAGGTCAAACGACTGAAAAAGTTCCTTCGATAGTTCATTGCATTCTAATTTATATATCTCAAAGTTGAAAGAATGGTTGGTATTCGAAGACGAAGCAAATATATATATATATATATATATATATTTAACAATAAAAAGCATTAAAACATTGTACATTCAATAAACATTGATGCTTAGGAAAGAACGAACATCCTGTCACCTCATACACGAAACTTATGTATATTCAAATCCCTTATTGCAATATAACTGGGCTGGTTATCAGTAAGTGCATAATATTTTCGAAGGAAAATTAGCAATCTGGTTTTAACATCTGCTATACGTCAGAATTTTTTCTCAATGGATCTGAACGACATCTGGTGAGTACTTTTGAACTGAACCACACCAAAACAAGAGAAAATCGGGCAGATTTTCCATTTTTAACTCATTGATAGTAAACAGTTAACATTTCAAATTGTTGAGGTTTTTATGTTGTTTTTGTTTTATTCTATTTATTTTTGTTTTTATTGTTTTTGTTTCAGTTGTGTTTTAGCTGGATTCCCTTAATTAGAAATTTTTGTCAAAAAGCGTGTGTAAATTCTGTTATGAGTAAATTCGGCCTATATTAACATCAAATTTTGGCACAAGGCCAGCAATTTCGGAGGGAGGGAGAGAAGTCGATTACATCGACCTCAGTGTTTTACTGGTACTTATTTTATCGATCCCCGGAAGGATAAAAGTCAAAGTCAATCTCAGTGGAATTTGAAGTCAGAACATGAAGACGGACGAAATGCGCAAAGCATTTCGCCCGGTGGTCAAACGATTCTGCCAGCTTGTCGCCTTAAATTCGTCTTATATTGGTTATATGTAATATTCACTTCAAAAAATCTACATATGTGTGTGTGTGTGTGTGTGTGTGTGTGTGTGTGTGTGTGTGTGTGTGTGTGTGTATTGAGGCACATTCAAAATATTCTGAGATGAGCCGATACAAAAATGTTTATGGTGTCATTCGCCTTGCCAGAAATAACTGGCAGATATTCCTCAATTCACGACCTATTGTCTTCGAAAAAGAAAGAGTAAAGATGAATTGGATATCAATCCTAAATCTGATCTAGAAAGACAGGATGGTGGCGACTGGAGCGATTTATTCCATAGGTAAGCTCATTTGTTTAGCTCTAACCGGGGGAGCTGTTCTAGGACTAAACAAGAGCAAATTCTCGCTAGAGAACACAGACATATCTCAGACGCAGACCACACACATACATTCATACTTATATACATGAATATCTGTGACCCCACCCACCCCCATATATACATATGGAAGTAGATTAAAGGTTATCACGGCATTATTGCATTGGTAAAGGAAAATGCCGCTATGCATTGGCTCCAAACTCTTAATCAATCCTGAAACAACACGTGATTTATGGCTTGAGAGCTAATTATAAATTAATGGCTATTCGGTTTTTTCCTTATATTAAAACCCACTCATTAATTTTTTGTACAACGAAATTAAATATACCCAAATAAGATTTACAAAACAACCCATAAATGTTACTCGAACCACGCATCTATTACTTACTGGATGACTAGGTTACAAATCACATCACACTGAATTCGTAACCCCTTAGTTTTTCAAATTAGGTATGTAAATATTTATCTGGCTTATTAACTGAACTTTTCAGTCTCCAAAATCATGTTATTTATTTTACAGGAAATTGTATCAGAAACGTA
>NC_042997.1:157506037-157536037 GCF_006345805.1 Octopus sinensis
GTCAGAGCGACGAAACCGTTCTGCACGCACTCGTGCAGTGTCCAACGATTTCCGACTTGTGGGCTTATGTCGAACGACTGCTGTCACGTGTGGGACGAGTCGGTTTATCAGCCGAGTCTATCATCAATATTGTAACGCCTCCTTCCTTCAAACGGGAAGCAAGAGCTATTTTCATCATCCTTGTAGCTATGGCGAAAGAATGTATCTGGTGGATGCGTCTGAAAGGATTGGAGACAAAAAATTTCCTCTCTGGTCAATCTCTCATCAATTTTTTCAAGTATCACTTGAAAAGGAAAGTGAGTGTAGAGAAGCAAGTTTTGTCTAGCGAATGTTTGAGAAAAAGATGGGTGAATGTAGCAACGATGGCACATATGAATGACGAAGCCACCTTGAGCATAATCCTATGAACCCGGAAAATTTAAAACAGAGGGTTACCTACTTGCAAACAAATGTGGTAACATGTAACATCATTGACCGAAGTTACCGTGGTCTTTTCCGTAGGCTTTTCTTCACACGGATAAACCTTATCTGCTTCCTCCTTTACACTTTACACCATGACACTGTGATACCTGATCCCTATTGATCGTTTTTTTCCCTTTTTTTCCTTTTTTTTTCTTCTTTCCCTTTTACGATCCATTTTGATCGAAAACCTAACCCACCTTTTTTTTTCTTCTCTCCCCCCAAAATAAAAGATCTACTTCGTAATCTGTCCCGCCTGTGTGCAGCCCTGTGTGGCTAATAAAGAAACATATCTATATATCTATCTATCAACCTGTCTGTCAGTCTGTCTGTTTGTCTCCGTGTTTGTCTGACTGTCTTTCTGTTTGTCTATGTATGTATGTATTATATATGTACGTATGTACGGTATGTATGTATGTATATATGTACATATGTATGTTTGTATGTATGTATGTATGTATATATATATATCTATCTGTCTGTCTTTATATCTATCTGTCTATCTATCGATCGATCGATCTGTCTGTCTGTCTGTCTGTCTGTCTGTCTATCTATCTATCTATCTATCTATCTATCTATCTATCTATCTATTTTCCTTCGATCTATCTAAAAAGTGGGATTATGAGGTAAAATATGTGGAAATGAAGTTCACTCGTTACTTATCTCTTCCTGTCTTCATCTATCAATCTTTGATTGAGCTGTCCCCTAATAATCACTATTCAAATGCTGAAAGACTAGTGAAAAAATACATCGACCTGAATTTCTACTTTCTACTCTCTTTTTCTCTTTCTTTCTCCCTTTCTCTCTCTCTTTCTCTCTCTATCTCTATCTCTCTCAGATATAGACTAACACACACACTCTCTCTCTTACACACGCACACACACACACACACACACACACACACACACACACACACACACACAAAGAAAAGCACATACACATACAAACGCATACATAGGCGGACCAAGGCACACACAAACACACACAAATATTGGTAACCACACACAGATCGCATACGCAAAACCAACCGCACATTTATACGCACATTTTCTCCTATTGCCTTCCTTTCCCTAGGACATTTTCTCACGTTTTCTCTGTTTTACTTCTCTCTCTCCCTCTCCCCGTCTGTCTGTCTGTCTGTCTGTCTGTCTCTCTCTCTCTCTCTCTCTCTCTCTCGGTCTTCGTTTAAAGCTCCTTTCAAGTGAACAGCTGGTACAATTGAGTAGCTCTTGAATTGACAGCAGTTGGTCATATCTTACCAGGTAGTTACTTCTATTTCATCCCTAAAGCTCTCATTAAATCTATCGTTATAAAGTAAATTCTTCGGGGGTTGGTTTACTAAATAAAACGCTTTAAACTTAACCAAACCCTACAGCGTTTTACGTTTTTCGCTAGAACTAACAATTCTACTTCCGGTTGTTCTATTTTTAAAAAAAAATGACAGAAACGAAAGGTCGTCGGCCTAAATACTTGAGAATATTCAGTTTTTTAAAAAAAAATTTCTACGATCCGAATATAAATCTTATTATGTCAGATTTAACATTCATACAACCAGGTTTTATATATATATATGTATGTGTGTGTGTGTTTGTGTGTGTGTGTGTAGTACCAGCTCAGACCTTATTGGATAAGCATATAAATGGAGCCATGCAGATTTTAGGAACATGAAACAGAAAGTCATCTATTGTATTTTGCCTTTTATAAGATAATAGAGAATTTGAGAACAATTGATTGCTATTTCTAGCTGTTTCGGCGAACTTGCAGTATTTCATCTAATTTACAGAAAGTACACATCAATATCGTACATACACCTTGTACCGATATATATATGTATGTGTGTGTATATATATATAAATATATATATATATATATGCATGCAAAGGAGTCCCCAATAGTAACCGGAAACGTTCACTGTGGGACAAGCAAGCAAGCACATTGTAGTTCAGGCTTCTGGCGCTAGAAGCCATTCGGTGCATCAGTCTGCCGACCGGCGTCGTCCAGTATAGTCGTACATCTACGTCGTGCGTTTTTGTTTTGCATTGATTCTCTCCTGTTCGTCGATATTTGCGATGGCTGAAACGAAGAGACAGCGTGCTTCCGTGAAATTCTGTTTTCTGCTAGGGAAAACGGTGGCCGAAATTGCTGTCATGCTTCAAGCAGCTTACAAGGAGGTTGCCATGAACAAAACACAAGTTTACGAGTGGTTTTCACACTTTAAGGAGGGTCACTTGTCGCTTGAAGACTAACCTCGTTCAGGGCGACCGTCGACCGCCCGAACAAATGAAAACATCACGAAAATTCATGAATTGATCTTGGAGGACCGTCGCCGAACAACTTGTTGATATGACTGGTGTATCCTGGAGCTTCTCCCAACGAGAGCGAGGAATTGTGAATGAAAACGGTTGCAGCAAAATTTGTGCTTCGCTTGCTCATGGAAGATTAAAGGTAGTCACGATTAAAAACGTGTCGTAATCACGTGAACTGAAAGAACAGCTGGAAGTTGATCTGGACCATTTTTCGAAAGTTATCACTGGTACCGATAGCTGGTGCTACGGCGACAACCCGAAAACGAAGCAGCAATCAAATCAATGGAAGCGCGCGCGCATGTATGTATATATATATATCTGCCAAATAAATCGACCCAGTACATATTTTTTTAAAGCTTGGTACTTATTCTATCGATCGCTTTTACCAAGCCGATAAGTTACGGGGTTGTAAACACACCAACACCGATTGTCAAACAGGAGTAGTGGAACACAGACATGAAGACACACGCACAAACACACACGCATGCACACACACACACACACACACACGCACACACACATACACACAGAGAAATATATATATATATATATATATATATATTATATATATATATATATGTGTGTGTGTGTGTGTGTGTGTGTTGTATGTGTATTGTGTGTGCTGTGTATGTGTGTGTGTATGTGTATGTCTGTGTCTGTGTATGTATGCTCTCACTTCAATTGTAAACTATGAACCCACAAAATCACAATGGAGAGAAATTCGTGCAAGACTGGTAACTACAAATCTTTAAAATAAATATTTCATAACGAACGTCAAATTAAGCAGAAGAAATTAATAATATTACCATAACCTAAATCATGTACCAAGAATGAAGACTTTTTTACACTAAAGTTAAGTTATTCGAATGTTATTCGTCACTCCATAAATTTTTGTTTTTAGATGTCGCTGACGGTGGAAAATGAAATATGTACACATTTTCATATATGAAAAGCTACATCGATTGTTTCTCCTTTTTTTTCTTTTTTCTTCCTCTCTTTGTTTTGTTATCCCTCTTCTCCTCGTCTTTTTTCTTCATATCAGCTAATTTCTCTTCCTATTGAGTTGTCATTTAACGATAATCCATCACCTATGATACACAAGTGTGAAGTTTCTCCTCTCCATAAAACAGTTTGACATGAAAGACCACACATATATTTATACACATTTAGTCTTAAACATTTTATTTGTACTGGGGTATTTCTTCTTTCCGTCAGCTCCTGTAATTCACCAGTTTTCCATCTCTGCCTTACTTTTGACATCAGTTTTTAAAGATAATTAAATATATTCTTTTCTACTCGAGGCACAAGGCCCGAAATTTTGGGGGAGGAGGCCAGTCGATTAGATCGACCCCACTACGCAACTTAATTTATCGACCCCGAGAGGATGAAAGGCAAACTCGACCTCGGCGGAATTTGAACTCAGAACGTAAAGACAGACGAAATACATATTTCTTTACTACCCCTAAGGGGCTAAACACAGAGGGGACAAACAAGGACAGACAAATGGATTAAGTCGATTATATCGATCCCAGTACGTAACTGGTACATATTTAATCGACCCCGAAAGGATGAAAGGCAAAGTCGACCTCGGCGGAATTTGAACTCAGAACGTAGCGGCAGACGAAATACCGCTAAGCATTTCGCCCAGCGTGCTAACGTTTCTGCCAGCTCGCCGTCTTAGATATGCAATATATTGCTTATAATCAGTATTAGTGAATCATATTCAAAACAGTAAATAGTAAAATAAAATAGAAATAAAAATGAATCGAAACGTTAAAAAAACTTCTGTCTCTTCAGTCTTTTCATTTAACTGAGAATCGTACGTGGGTGAGCCGACTATGAAGAAGAGATGTTAGAGCTATAAAATCTTACATACATTATTTTCAGTGCCTTTTATTAATAACTGCATTGTTTCTTTCCAGGTAAACTGATATCTGACTGGTCAAAGAAGACTTCAAACGTAACTAGTAGTGACTTCTCTTGATAATCAACAAAATTTGGCATCGTGGTGTGATCAAGTAACTGCAGAAAAATGGTTTGGTCCCCAAGGTCATTCATGCTGAAATACCTGCTACATTAGGGAATGACGCTTGTATGTCTATCCTACGTTGGCTCAATCCTAGTTTGTCAAGTGGCTTTTATCATAGCCTGGCATTGACGAAAGCTTTTGAGTGAAACTTAATGGTGACTATACAGAAGACGTTGATAAGACTATACTCGATCTTGGGTGACAGACTTAATGCATTGCCTTGTCCTATGTCCTTGGATGTCTTTTGTATTCAGGTCATGTTTGCAGTTTGTGGATAACCTTTTTCCTTATTCACGCATTTGCTGTCCTGTTTTTTTTTTATAAGTAAGCAAAAAATATATTCATTATTTTCTGTATTTAAGACGTCAGGTCGAAGAATCGTTTGCAGGTCGGACAAAATGCTTAGTGGCTTTTCGTCTGACTTTACGTTCTGAGTTCAAATTCTGCTGAGGTTAGCCTTAACTTCCATCCAATCAAGTATTAGGGTCAATATAGTAGACTAGCCTCCTCCCATGACAAATTTTGGGCCTGGGCCTATAATTGAAAGAATTATTTCCTGTATTTGAAGGCAGTGAACTGCCAGGATCATTAGAACGCCGGAAGGAATGCTTTGCAGTATCTATTCCGGCTCTTTACGTGCTAAGTTCAAATCGATTGCATCACCTAAGCTTTCCTTTATTCAGTCTTAGACTTTATCCGTCTTTAATTATTCAAGCATTCTCTCGGAATATAATTGTAAAGCCTGACTGAGTAGTTTCGGCAGGAATTCCCCCAATAGCTCTTTCACAGTGAGAAACATCCAAATGTATGTAAAAACAAATTTGTCAAGTTCGTGTCAGATAGAAGAATATATCTAATTATGCCTCATAATTTTTTCCTGTGTCTAATTTTTAAACAACTTATCACATGTACTGAGAAAGAGCACTGTATACCATAATTTCATTATTATATATTATAAGTGTATATATATATGTACATCTATATATATATACATCTACACATAAAATACAAAATACAAAGTTATATCTTGATATCGCTAGTGATAACAATACTCAAAATATATAACAGATTGGAATTGTAGGCCCGTCTCTTGCAATTTCGATCAATTTTTCTTGTCCTCCCTCTTGTATAGAAGTGTGGCTACAATCCAGCCTACCTCTACTTCTAGGGGGACATTTTAAATTTTTATCCGGGACGTCCTACGTCCCAGATATAAAGGTAAAAGTAAAATATTTTCACTTTGCAAAGTTCGAGTCGAATACTCCCTTGCACGCTCCGTTGACTCGAACCTTGCTTCTATTGTGGCGAATTTACCGCCTCTGGTTAGATACTTGATATCTTTCATAGTCGCACCAAGACACTTTTCGATGGTGCTTTCTTCCAGGTGTTCAAATCTTTTCTTTTTTTCTCTACATTGTATACTTTATAGACAATAGTCTTTTCTTTAATTTAATGGACTATTCCATTTCTGCGCATTAATTTTATTTTTAATTTATTCCCATTCATGTGAAACCACTTATTAAAGTTCAAGTCATTGATGCAATTTTATACCAATTGCTATTTTCACTTTAGTTTGGTTTTAATTATTACTTACTACATATAATTCAATTGTAATTATTATCTCTAATTTTTATTGTTAAAGTGAAAGTATCTGACATAAAATAGAGACATGTTTTTGCTTCACTTTTAATACGTAATACTGAAATAGTGGAGAAGATATGATATTGCTATGGGCTCCCCCTAATAATAAGTTGAACATTTTTTTGCCCATGAAACTACATGGATCCTAAGTAAGGCATGTGTAAAATTTGAATGAAATTGGTTGTGTAGTTCTCAAGTTTTAGGGAATCATAGTGGAGAAGATATGATATTGCTGTGGACTCACCCTAGGCAAAAAGTTAAAAATTTGTTGCCGATGACACTCCTCCGACCCTAAGTAAGGCATGTGTAAAATTTGAATGAAATTGGTTGTGTAGTTCTCAAGTTTTAGGGAAACATACAGACAGACAGACAGACATTCTCAGTTTTATATATATAGAGATGATATAAACGTTCTAAGAAAAATGTTTAAAAGTTTCAAAATAGATCGAAATCATGAATGAATAAAATAAATGCTAGTTGATTGCTTTTAATCTAAACTAAATTATAGATTCTTTAATTGCAATAATCCATAAGTTATAAATAGCTAATAGTGACAAAACTTATAAAAATTATTTCTGTATACACACACATATAAATGCATATATAAGCGCACACTTATGTATAATATATTATGTGTATCTTGGCAAACCAGAGATTAAATGATATTGTACCCCTCCGTGAAACTGCAGTGTATCGGAATTACGATCATCTCACTTTCACAAATCAACTGATAGAAAGATGGTAACAAGTATAAACCCTGTTAGTTTGAACGAAACCAGTTGGATGCAGGCCACCCAGTCAATACGCATGTTAAACCTGAGAATCAAGGGATCATTTGACCTAGCACAGCCGACGTATATCAATGTACGCTACAGCAACATTCATTGTGAGGCTTATTTCTAAAACTACAAGATCAAACTTATTCCTATACTACATACTGTCTCTTTTGGCGAAATGGATGAATTGTTTTGATATTAAAACTATTATGACATAGAGAAAGATACAATAAACTGAAATGGTACAGATGCTGAGTAAGTTACAGAGAATGTTATTGCAGACACAAACGCACACACAAATAGAAGATCAAAATCAAGTACAGTTGGCAGACACATTGATCTAAGGATCAATGCTTGGCTTGTTTATTTCCATGTGTGTGTGTGTGTGTGTGTGTGTGTGTGTGTGTGTGTGTGTGTAAAAAAATAACTTAAAGTATATTAGTCTTCAAATATGTTATGCTGTTGATATGCGACGGCTGTGCTAGGTCAAATGATCTCTTGATTCCTAGTTTTAACATTCTTATTGACTGGGTGGCCTGCATTCAAATGGTTTCGTTGTAGGATTTTAACCAAAACTGATTCCGCTGAGGATCGGTAAAAATAAATTTTGAACGACATAATGACTATCTGCATTAAGATATATTTTTCAGACAAACATAAATAGCATTCCTTCACTATATGTGTAGGTACCGTTTCCATAACCGACTAATATTCCTTGAATCCATTAATATTTTTGTCTTTCAGACTTCAGATATAGTAAGACATCAAGTCGTCTTTGGCTTTTCTATATCAGAAAGAATGTGTTGGTTGTGTGTAGGTGTTTAAATGTATTTCTGGTTAGACCAATATCAATTTGTTCATACCGTCAATTTTCAAGGAAAACTTTTGCTCGGTAAGGCAACGTGAAATATCGACTTCCATGGGAAGGAGGATTTTGCATGATTTTGGCAACATAATTTCTTCAGTTCATTTTAACTTTTGAAGTAGAATGGTTTTGCAGTACAACTATAAATAACATACTACCTATCTTTATTGAATACCTACTGATATTCGTACCACCGTACATGTATCTTTGTATCTAATATAGAAAATTCTTTACAATATTATAAATTCCTACACATATTCTTACTAAAATGATGCCTTTGCACATAATGTATTTTGTTCTTGTAGCAACTAACCTTCAATCCATTGCAACACGATAAATAGAGTCTTCATAAAAATTATATATTACAAATACTTCTAGTAAAATTTTAAGGCATTGGAATGTCTAGAGATAACTAAAATGTTTGTTAATATATCTAATAAAACTAATACCCTCACTGTTTTTATAAATTAAATCTATATACTACAGGTAAAATAATTGAGCCAACTGCTATCCCACCTCGGCAGTCCCACTCTCTGGACAAATCCTTTAAAATGTCCATAATACTTGACTATACTATCTTATAATTAAGGGGGTTAATTAATAGATGTATGAGGCAACTTAGATGATAACTTTTAACGTAAATCGAATAACATAAATCGTTGACCTTCATTTGAAGACTACACAGCTGTCTTTAATACTTTTTTTTGTCTTATTAAATGTATACTTATGTAAGAATTTGCTGAAGTTCTTGTGCTGAAAGATTGGCCAAAAGTCATATATTCCCATTTGAAACTTAAAACAGATTCCGGAATAGTTACCGTTTATATTATTTCTTTATATACCGGTTGTAATTGAGATTTTAAGAATGAAAATATAGTGTTACTTCATTGTAAACATTATTACCCGGAAACCTTGAACTGAAGGTATCGTAATATTTATGATCGAAGAAAAGATTGGTATCTGAATTTTTGTATGTTTGGAATTTGGTTAACTGGGTGAATATTGGAGTCTCCATTCCCAACTGTCATTTTTAATTTTCTTTGAAATTCTGATTAACAAACAGTTTCAAAATTGTAAAGATAATGGTAAACAATTTTCTGCCTCGGTCTCGGCCTCTCAAATAAGAACTATTCCTTGATAGTGCCTGGGGAAATATCATGGCTTGTTTTAGTATTCAGTAACAAATATGTACATCTGATGACTACTTTAATACATTTGCCATTTAAGAAAATAACTGGTTACTCTCATATCATTTTACTTCGAATGACAACTAGCATTATTAAGAGTCGTTGGCAATCTAACAATTTTCACATCCGGTTATAAATGCACACTTTGACTTACCATCTTTTTCAGAGGTTCCTTAATACAAAGATAAGCACATAAATACATTCATTAACAACATTCAAAAAGTAATAACGAATCCTTTCAATTTACTTCGCTACTAATTCCCTTTTGAATAACTTTCCGAAGGCTTCATATCGTTTGATCAATATACTGTTTCTAACAGTTCATTACAGATAAACTGACATTTACTAATGTCATCATTCCCAAAAGATTTTCTTATACAATATATGCTTTTCTTATGTTTCCGTAGCATACTCTCTTCCCCCATCTCTCTCTCTATCACATTGCATTGTCTTCCTTATCTATCTATCTATCTATCTATCTATCTATTTTTCTATATCCAGCTTTATATGCATACATATATTTTGTGGTGGTTAAACGTGCTTCTTAACCACACACCGACCGAGAGAGAGAGAGAGAGAGAGGAGAGAGAGAGAGAGTAAGAGAATGTGAGTGGGTGAAAGAGAGAGGATAGAAAAGGAGAGAGGGTGAGAGAGAGAAGGTGAAAGAGAGAGTGAGAGAGAGAGGGAGGGAGAGAGGGAGAGAGTTTCTTATCTTACACAGTTATGCCTGCGTCTCACACGACCAGGCGTAGGTGAATGCTTCATATTAAAATATTAAGATTTTTACTTCAGCAAAGTTTCAATTTGTTTTCTTCTTAATTTTCTTTAGCCATTTAAGTTTTTCTTTTTGCGATTAAGCTACAATTATACTGTATGTAGTCCATTGTCGATGCTGGAGTTTTGTCTAGGACTTACTTTATCGACCTCGTAAAGTGGGATAAGTGAACTAAATATCGCTAAATATTTTGCCTGTCACATATCACCGATCAAACAAGTTCATCCCCATCAGCTACATGTAAAATACTGGTCTCAAAGTTTAGTACAAGGCCAACAATTTCGGGGAAGGAGGTAAGTCGATTACATCGACATCAATGCTCAACTGGCACTTATTTTATCGATACCGAAAGGATAAAGGCAAAGTCGACCTCGACGGAATCTGGACTTAGAACGTTAAGTTGGAAGAAATGCCGTTAATCATTTTTCCTGTCATGTTAACAATTCTGCCAGCTCGCCACATTAGACTACATATAAAATATTATCTTCTCAGCTGTGAGCAATAATAGTATTGTTCATATCACGGAACAGAATTTATATTAATTTTGTGTGGCATTATGTAAATGAGAGCCACTATAATTTCTGGATATGTGGGGATTATATAGGTTAAAAATTACTTTGGTTAAGATGTGGATTTGAAAAATATTTCTCAGGCAAGTGAAACAAGAGTTCATCTATTATATGAGTGAAACGCATATGAATATCTCAAATGTGGGCCTTGAGATGTTTATATGGTTGTAAATAGATAGCTAGAAAACGGTGCAACATTTTGATTAACCATCCATTTAGTGATCTCTGTAGAGAGATAGAGAAAGATAAAGAGAAAGGGTAAGAGAGAGTGAGAATATAAAAGAGAAAGAGAGCGGGAGAGTAAGGGAGACAGGGGTAAGAGTGAGAGAGAAAGAGAGAGTGAGTGAGAAAGAGAGAGCAAGACTATAACAAAAACAGGAAAAAAAAGGAAAGAGTCGCATGCTGGTTTTTCTCCGTGTACTCAAGGTCTGTCTCTATAACCACGAGACAGCAGGCTACCCTTCTGAGGTAACATTCCTTTCCACTGATCTTCAAATGCGAACGTCCATTCATCATACACGTATGCGTATATGTGTGTCTTGTATCTTTTATCTCTTCTTTGATTCAGTTGCTAAACTGCAGCCATGCTGGAGCACCGCTTTGAAGGCCCACTACTAAATGTGTTAAAGCCTGGTACTTATTTTATCACTCGCGTTTGCCGAACTGCTAGGACACGGGGATGTAAACCCACAAACACAGGGTCAAAGACACACACATACACGACGTTGGCTATTTTTCAGTTTACGTCTACAAAATCCACTTACAAGACTTTGGTCGGACAGAGATTACAGCAGAAGACATTTGCCCAAGGTGTCCACACAGTGGGAATGAACCCGGTACCATGTGGTTAGGACGCAAGCTTCTTACCACACAGCCACGTCTGGGACATATGCTAATACGCATGCGGTACGGGAGTGTACATTTTTGTGCTTTTGTGGTGTAGCTGGTAGTGTTTGGGTTGGAATGAGTGAGTGGCTTTGCAGAGTGACATTTCTTTTATTTCACTGTGACTGCAAAAAGTCAGACTTTTTAATTTGCAATATATAAAGCCCACTGTGCGTAACATATATTTTCCGGTACTACAGATACTACACTTTGATCTTAGCCAAAAAGCCGGCAAGAAATCCCTGTATAAAGTACTATCATAACTAACTGGGAGACCTTTTATCTTTCTGTGAACGGTAGTTATGATAAAATTAGTTAAGTAAATAAAGCGTGGTGCTATTAATTCTTTTGCCTACACCTTGACCTCTAAAAGAAATCACAATGATGTTAAAAGTTAATAATACCATTTCAATTAGTTAATAAAATAACATTAATCTTATTTACGGAAATATTAATATGTTGATAGTTATTACTGATATTTAACAATTTTAGAACAATTCATACACAATGCAATTAAACAGCTGAAATTATAATGGGGAACGCTGCCAGTTTTCTGTTTTGTTTTGTTTTCTTGTTTTTCTTATTCTTTTCATTAAACATTTACACAGCTTGAAATCTCATTAAGTTTAGTTATTGTTTAAAATAAATAATTAATGAATTAGTTAATTTAAGATTAAGCCAAGATTGTTCAAATAATACATTTGTAATACTCAGATGGAAGTGACTGTATAGAGATTGTAGTGTGGTTAAGAAAAGCATGTCAGCAACGCAGGTTCGCATCTTTATTCTCCATACCTACCCGTTTAAAGATATGAATTTTGCCCGGCTGAAATGCTCAAGACTGCGATAAACATTGAAACATTTAAAAAAACTTTATTACACGCAATCATGAATGGTGAAGAACATGTGGAATGAAAAGTAAATAACCAGTTTCTTTTCTCGATGTACTTTAAATCCACATTTACGTATTGTTTTAAACACAAAGCATTCTATGGGAAGTTGTTGACCTATCTATCTATCTATCTATCTATCTATCTATCTATCTATCTATCTATCATTTGTATGACAGTTTGTCTGTATGTATATATGTGTGCGCGCGCGTTGTCGCTCATATATATATATATATATATATATATATATATATATATATATATATATATATATATATATATATTATACACATATATATACACATATATATACACACATATATATATATACAGGTATATATGCATGCATGTGTTTATGTATGTATGTATCTATGCATGTATGTATGTATGTATGTATGTATGTAGGTAGGTAGGTATGTTTGGATTTAATGCTTCCACATCTTCCACTTTTGAGTTCAAATCCAGCTGAGGTCGATTTCATCCTTTCGAAGTCGATAAAACACAAAATACGTACCTGTCAAGTACTGGTGGTGGTGGTGATGGTAGGGGGGGGGATGTAATCAGTTCCCCTCCCATCAAAATTGATGGCCTTGTACAAAAATTAGAAAGAACATTTTTATGTAGCCGCAGCCGTGTCTATGTGGTAAGAAATGTGCTTCCCAACCACGTGGTTCCAGGTTCGGTCCCGCTGCATGGCACCTTACACAAGTATTTTGTGCCATACCTCTGAGTCGACCGATACGTACATATTACCAGTTAGTTGTCCATAAGTCAAAAATAAAGCTACACTCAATATAAATAGAACATTAACTGTTATGGCATAAGGCGGGTGAGAATGTTACTAAAAGTTTTGCGCCAATATTACCACGAGACTGATAAAACCTTTGTCAACATGCTGGCTAGGAGTCCATAGCCTCTTTTATGCTAGAGGTATATAGACTCTAAGTTGGCTTGATGGTGATAAAAAAGTGAGAATGAAATCGAGAGTAGCATTATTTTAGGGTAGGAACGAAGTATTATTCTCCATGGATTGATGTTAGTCATAGGTGAATTGTGTAAGTTGCATATGTATCGTTCTGCAGTTCAAAAAACATACATGACCACACCACCAAAATGAATTTGTGTTTGTCATACCAAGCATCAAAAATGTTAGTTAACATTCCTAAACCTCTGAAAAAGGCAGGGAGCTCATGGTGAGGTCACAGAAAGTACCCATTAATCGACGACTCATATGCGGGAATACGATGGGATCAGGGTGAATAATCACGGAGACTGTTTTAGGATTCAGGAAAGGTGTAATATCAAAAATTTAGCCAGCTACAAATATAGTTATTGAAAGGGGAAGCAACGCCATATAACATAAAATAGCGGTTGTTTGAACAATCAAAGCTGTACTTTGATAGAAGCAAGTCATGCACGCGTTGTTTGGTGGACCATAGAATTATTCTAAAATAATAATACGATGTGGGCGCCTTCCTGAGCACGAAAAGTGAAATATTCGGATACTGCCTTTATGAAGGGTAATTTTATTTGGTAGGGTTTTGAACTCGGGAATGTTAAGGCACACAGCTTTCGCAATTCACACATGGATAATACTAGTGGGAAAGAGCTCTTACTTTCTCTTCACTAATATTTTCGACGAAATTTCGTTCCACGCTTTTGTCATCATGGTGCCAAACTCTTGCCTAAAAAATGGCTATGCTCTTCCGGTAGCATGACTGAATTGTTGTGGACATGGTCCAGTACGAGATATTCTGACAGTTGTATGGTATAATCATGATATCAAATAATGTGTGTGTGTGCGTATGTGTGTGTGCGCGCGCGCGCGTGTGTGTGTGTGTGTGTGTGTGTGTGTGATGTTGTTAGGTAGGGTAAAATCTCAGCTGTTTCTCTAAAAGCGCATCTGCTTATTCAGTTATTACAATATGCAGTTGTCGTTTTTGTACAGATGCAAAGTAAAGCTGAAAATCCTGAAAACATTGTTTGCAGAGTTATTGTATAACAAAACAAAAAGTCGGAAAATTTATTGGTATTTTTTAAATCACCATTACACATGTTTCATTTGCTAATAGGAATTGCAGAGTGTTACGTTTCAGACAGAAAAGTAAGCGATTTCAGAAATTCTTCAGACAGAGAAATTAGGTTATGTTATTCAATTTTTCATTTGATGTTATTTAATTTTTCTGTCTGCAGAATTTCTAATAGAAAACTCTTTATATAGCTATTTAACATCTAAAACTCTGTAATTACTATAAGCAAATGAAATGTGTGTAATATTGGTGAAAAAATAATATCAAGAAATTTACCAACTTCCTGTCTTCTTACATAATAACTCTGCAATATATATATATATATATATATATATATATATATATATATATATACATAATACATACATACATACATATATATATATGTTCTAGCAAAAACTGTCCGATGAACGGCAACGGGAAACTCAGAGTAACAGGTTTTGTTGAATTTTCTGTTGCTTTAAATAAAGTATATATATTATATATATATATATATATATATATATATATATAATATATATATATATATATATATATTAATTATATATATACATATATATATATATATATATATATATATATACATACATGCATATGTATACCTACACACATATATATATGAAATATACGTATATGTGTATGTGTGTGCGCGTGTGTGTGCATGCGTATCTATCTCTAAACAAATAAATAGATAGATATAAACACACTCAGCAAGATAGATCCGCTGTAATCCACAATAGTTCTCCGAAGCAATCCGAAACGGTAATCCAGGAGAATCCGACTTGGTATTCTAGGAGATATTTATAACATAAACAACACATACTTTAAATACACACGAATAGACTGACAGACAGACAGACACACACACAAACACACACACACACATAGATACACACACAGACAAACACACAAACACGCAAACACACACACGCATAAAACTGTTTATATATATGTATACACAAATACTCGCATACAAACACACATAAATGTTAATATCAATATACATATAAATACATATAAATACCAATATCAATATGCATATAAACACACAAGTATATACACGCATATACTTAAATGTGTGTAACTATATGTAGATTTTTGTCTGTGTGTGTGTGAACGTAAGAATGAAACAAACGGTGCGATGTAATATGTCCATAAAATCTGTAAGAATTTCGAAGCAAAATTTCAAAACCTATCCTTTTCTCTTAATACGACGGCGTTTAAGTACAGCCTCCATCACAGTTCCTCAATATCATTGTTACCCCCTTCCGTCTTCGCAAAGCCAAAAAATTCATTGCCACAAACGGTATCATCACAGACTTCATACTATCGTGGTGGTGTTCGTGGTTGTGGTCGTCATCGTCGTCTTTGTCATCATGATCATCACCATCATCATCACCATCACCATCACCATCACCATCACCATCATCATCATCATCATCAACACCACCATCATCATCATCATCATCATCATCATCATCATCATCATCATCATCATCATCATTATCACCATCATCATCACCACCGTCATCATCATCATCATCATCATCATCATCATCATCATCATCATCAAAATCATCAAAATCATCATCAACAACAACAACAACAACGGCACCGCCACTACCTGAGTTATTTCCACATTACTCTTTCTCCATAGCTGCAAGTCTAATTTCTCTATGCGTCCGTCTGTCTGTCTCCACTGTTGACTATAATTACGGATTGCCAAAAGTGCTATATTGTCTCATCCCCCCTCCCCTCACCCCAGTCCACACTTCCAATGTCTTGCTGTTTCTTACAAGAATCCAATTTTACTTGGTTATTATTGGAAATATTAATGTTTGAAACGGATTATGATTACTAACCTCAGCTGTTGGCGGTAAATAATTAAGATACATAAGCATTTCTTTTTATAAATGCTTCTCTCTCTCTCTCTCTCTCTCTCTCTCTCTGTATATATCTTAGTATTCTCAGTTCCGCTAGGTTTTTCAAAACTTCCATTTTGCAAATTCTTTAGAACCTGGAATGTTGAAGGCATTTTTAAATATTAGCACATATACACATATGCATAGCCGTATGTAAAACCATAAACGCATATAATCAACACACAAAGCCCCCCCTCTTGTATGCATGTATACATACACGAATGTGTGTGTATGTGTGTGTGTGCATGTATATATATAATATATATATCTGAGCGTCCAATAACACTATACTTGTTCCACGTCCTCGCGTTGTTGTGTTTTCTTGTTGTTTTTCATGTTTGGATTAACTATGTATATATATATATATATATATATATATATATATATATATATAGATATATATATATATATATATATTATATAAAAGGGCTTAGTAAAATAAATTACTTTGCCGCATACTGAACTCATTAGAAATAGTAGCTAAAAAACTTTTTTAAAACTATTTCTAATACTTAAAGAAAACCTCTCTCATATAGTGTTTGCTCAATTCAACTCAACGAAAGTATGGGGGTAAAGACATTAAAAAATCAAATGCAAAGGTTATTTGAGAACGTACGTTTCAAGATTAGTCAACTCGACATTTCTATCACCAGCTCAGAACTCCTTGGTTTGGATTTGAAAACACTGAAAGTGGGAGCATACCCTTTCGGCTTCTTATCGCCTCTGAAGATCTGCTCGAAACTAACAGTGCCAGCAAACTCAAATATGCAAGCGAAGAATTTCTGCTCTCCCCTTTCCACCAGCGTGGGTTAAAATCAGTAAACACTATGCTTTTTTCGGTAAAATCCGAGGCATTAAATAGAGAGATGATTATATTATAATTCAACAATGAGGGTAAAATTAATTAATTATTATTCAATTTCACCAAGTATTCAGTATGCAAAGGGACCATTTAAGGCGAATTCAAATTATTACATTATATAAAAGGGCTTAGTAAAATAAATTACTTTGCCGCATACTGAACTCATTAGAAATAGTAGCTAAAAAAACTTCTTTAAAACTATTTCTAATACTTAAAGAAAACCTCTCTCATATAGTGTTTGCTCAATTCAACTCACGAAAGTATGGGGGTAAAGACATTAAAAAATCAAATGCAAAGGTTATTTGAGAACGTACGTTCAAGATTAGTCAACTCGACATTTCTATCATCAGCTCAGAACTCCTTGGTTTGGATTTGAAAACACTGAAAGTGGGAGCATACCCTTTCGGCTTCTTATCGCCTCTGAAGATCTGCTCGAAACTAACAGTGCCAGCAAACTCAAATATGCAAGCGAAGAATTTCTGCTCTCCCCTTTCCACCAGCGTGGGTTAAAATCAGTAAACACTATGCTTTTTTCGGTAAAATCCGAGGCATTAAATAGAGAGAGATGAATTATAATTTCAACAATTGAGGGTAAAATTAATTAATTATTATTCAATTTCACCAAGTATTCAGTATGCAAAGGACCATTTAAGGCGAATTCAAATTATTACATTATATAAAAGGCTTAGTAAAATAAATTACTTTGCCGCATACTGAACTCATTAGAAAGTAGCTAAAAAAACTTCTTTAAAACTATTTCTAATACTTAAAGAAAACCTCTCTCATAGTGTTTGCTCAATTCAACTCACGAAAGTATGGGGGTAAAGACATTAAAAAATCAAATGCAAAGGTTATTTGAGAACGTACGTTTCAAGATTAGTCAACTCGACATTTCTATCATCAGCTCAGAACTCCTTGGTTTGGATTTGAAAACACTGAAAGTGGGAGCATACCCTTTCGGCTTCTTATCGCCTCTGAAGATCTGCTCGAAACTAACAGTGCCAGCAAACTCAAATATGCAAGCGAAGAATTTCTGCTCTCCCCTTTCCACCAGCGTGGGTTAAAATCAGTAAACACTATGCTTTTTTCGGTAAAATCCGAGGCATTAAATAGAGAGAGATGAATTATAATTTCAACAATTGAGGGTAAAATTAATTAATTATAATCAATTTCACCAAGTATTCAGTATGCAAAGGGACCATTTAAGGCGAATTCAAATTATTACATTATATAAAAGGGCTTAGTAAAATAAATTACTTTGCCGCATACTGAACTCATTAGAAATAGTAGCTAAAAAAACTTCTTTAAAACTATTTCTAATACTTAAAGAAAACCTCTCTCATATAGTGTTTGGCTCAATTCAACTCACGAAAGTATGGGGGTAAAGACATTAAAAAATCAAATGCAAAGGTTATTTGAGAACGTACGTTTCAAGATTAGTCAACTCGACATTTCTATTATCAGCTCAGAACTCCTTGGTTTGGATTTGAAAACACTGAAAGTGGGAGCATACCCTTTCGGCTTCTTATCGCCTCTGAAGATCTGCTCGAAAACTAGTGCCAGCAAACTCAAATATGCAAGCGAAGAATTTCTGCTCTCCCCTTTCCACCAGCGTGGGTTAAAATCAGTAAACACTATGCTTTTTTCGGTAAAATCCGAGGCATTAAATAGAGAGAGATGAATTATAATTTCATTTCAACAATGAGGGTAAAATTAATTAATTATATCAATTTCACCAAGTATTCAGTATGCAAAGGGACCATTTAAGGCGAATTCAAATATTAACATATATAAAAGGCTTAGTAAAATAAATTACTTTGCCGCATACTGAACTCATTAGAAATAGTAGCTAAAAAAACTTCTTTAAAACTATTTCTAATACTTAAAGAAAACCTCTCTCATATAGTGTTTGCTCATTCAACTCACGAAAGTATGGGGGTAAAGACATTAAAAAATCAAATGCAAAGGTTATTTGAGAACGTACGTTTCAAGATTAGTCAACTCGACATTTCTATCATCAGCTCAGAACTCCTTGGTTTGGATTTGAAAACACTGAAAGTGGGAGCATACCCTTTCGGCTTCTTATCGCCTCTGAAGATCTGCTCGAAACTAACTGTGCCAGCAAACTCAAATATGCAAGCGAAGAATTTCTGCTCTCCCCTTTCCACCAGCGTGGGTTAAAATCAGTAAACACTATGCTTTTTCGGTAAAATCCGAGGCATTAATAGAGAGAGATGAATTATAATTTCAACAATTGAGGGTAAAATTAATTAATTATTAATCAATTTCACCAAGTATTCAGTATGCAAAGGGACCATTTAAGGCGAATTCAAATTATTACATTATATAAAAGGGCTTAGTAAAATAAATTACTTTGCCGCATACTGAACTCATTAGAAATAGTAGCTAAAAAAACTTCTTTAAAACTATTTCTAATACTTAAAGAAAACCTCTCTCATATAGTGTTTGCTCAATTCAACTCACGAAAGTATGGGGGTAAAGACATTAAAAAAAAAAATGCAAAGGTTATTTGAGAACGTACGTTTCAAGATTAGTCAACTCGACATTCTATCATCAGCTCAGAACTCCTTGGTTTGGATTTGAAAACACTGAAAGTGGGAGCATACCTTTCGGCTTCTTATCGCCTCTGAAGATCTGCTCGAACTAACAGTGCCAGCAAACTCAAATATGCAAGCGAAGGATTTCTGCTCTCCCCTTTCCACCAGCGTGGGTTAAAATCAGTAAACACTATGCTTTTTTCGGTAAAATCCGAGGCATTAAATAGAGAGAGATGAATTATAATTTCAACATTGAGGGTAAAATTAATTAATATTAATCAATTTCACCAAGTATTCAGTATGCAAAGGGACCATTAAGGCGAATTCAAATTATTACATTATATAAAAGGGCTTAGTAAAATAAATTACTTTGCCGCATACTGAACTCATTAGAAATAGTAGCTAAAAAAACTTCTTTAAAACTATTTCTAATACTTAAAGAAAACCTCTCTCATATAGTGTTTGCTCAATTCAACTCACGAAAGTATGGGGGTAAGACATTAAAAAATCAAATGCAAAGGTTATTTGAGAACGTACGTTTCAAGATTAGTCAACTCGACATTTCTATTATCAGCTCAGAACTCCTTGGTTTGGATTTGAAAACACTGAAAGTGGGAGCATACCCTTTCGGCTTCTTATCGCCTCTGAAGATCTGCTCGAAACTAACAGTGCCAGCAAACTCAAATATGCAAGCGAAGAATTTCTGCTCTCCCCTTTCCACCAGCGTGGGTTAAAATCAGTAAACACTATGCTTTTTTCGGTAAAATCCGAGGCATTAAATAGAGAGAGAGAATTATAATTTCAACAATTGAGGGTAAAATTAATTAATTATTAATCAATTTCACCAAGTATTCAGTATGCAAAGGGACCATTTAAGGCGAATTCAAATTATTACATTATATAAAAAGGCTTAGTAAAATAAATTACTTTGCCGCATACTGAACTCATTAGAAATAGTAGCTAAAAAAACTTCTTAAAACTATTTCTAATACTTAAGAAAACCTCTCTCATATAGTGTTTGCTCAATTCAACTCACGAAAGTATGGGGGTAAAGACATTAAAAAATCAAATGCAAAATTATTTGAGAACGTACGTTTCAAGATTAGTCAACTCGACATTTCTATCATCAGCTCAGAACTCCTTGGTTTGGATTTGAAAACACTGAAAGTGGGAGCATACCCTTTCGGCTTCTTATCGCCTCTGAAGATCTGCTCGAAACTAACAGTGCCAGCAAACTCAAATATGCAAGCGAAGATTTCTGCTCTCCCCTTTCCACCAGCGTGGGTTAAAATCAGTAAACACTATGCTTTTTTCGGTAAAATCCGAGGCATTAAATAGAGAGAGATGAATTATAATTTCAACAAGTGAGGGTAAAATTATTATTATTAATCAATTTTTTACCAAGTATTCAGTATGCAAAGGGACCATTTAAGGCGAATTCAAATTATTACATTATATAAAAGGGCTTAGTAAAATAAATTACTTTGCCGCATACTGAACTCATTAGAAATAGTAGCTAAAAAAACTTTTTTAAAACTATTTCTAATACTTAAAGAAAACCTCTCTCATATAGTGTTTGCTCAATTCAACTCACGAAAGTATGGGGGTAAGACATTAAAAAATCAAATGCAAAGGTTATTTGAGAACGTATGTTCAAGATTAGTCAACTCGACATTTCTATCATCAGCTCAGAACTTCTTGTTTGGATTTGAAAACACTGAAAGTGGGAGCATACCCTTCGGCTTCTTATCGCCTCTGAAGATCTGCTCGAACTAACAGTGCCAGCAACTCAAATATGCAAGCGAAGAATTTCTGCTCTCCCCTTTCCCAGCGTGGGTTAAAATCAGTAAACACTATGCTTTTTTCGGTAAAATCCGAGGCATTAAATAGAGAGAGGTGAATTATAATTTCAACAATTGAGGGTAAAATTAATTAATTATTAATCAATTTCACCAAGTATTCAGTATGCAAAGGGACCATTTAAGGCGAATTCAAATTATTACATTATATAAAAGGGCTTAGTAAAATAAATTACTTTGCCGCATACTGAACTCATTAGAAATAGTACTAAAAAAACTTTTTTAAAACTATTTCTAATACTTAAAGAAAACCTCTCTCATATAGTGTTTGCTCAATTCAACTCAAGAAAGTATGGGGGTAAGACATTAAAAAATCAAATGCAAAGGTTATTTGAGAACGTACGTTTCAAGATTAGTCAACTCGACATTTCTATCATCAGCTCAGAACTCCTGGTTTGGATTTGAAAACACTGAAAGTGGGAGCATACCCTTTCGGCTTCTTATCGCCTCTGAAGATCTGCTCGAAACTAACAGTGCCAGCAAACTCAAATATGCAAGCGAAGAATTTCTGCTCTCCCCTTTCACCAGCGTGGGTTAAAATCAGTAAACACTATGCTTTTTTCGGTAAAATCCGAGGCATTAAATAGAGAGAGATGAATTAATTTCAACAATTGAGGGTAAAATTAATTAATTATTAATCAATTTCACCAAGTATTCAGTATGCAAAGGGACCATTAAGGCGAATTCAAATTATTACATTATATAAAAGGGCTTAGTAAAATAAATTACTTTGCCGCATACTGAACTCATAAAATAGTAGCTAAAAAAACTTCTTTAAAACTATTTCTAATACTTAAAGAAAACCTCTCTCATATAGTTTTGCTCAATTCAACTCACGAAAGTATGGGGGTAAGACATTAAAAAATCAAATGCAAAGGTTATTTGAGAACGTACGTTTCAAGATTAGTCAACTCGACATTTCTATTATCAGCTCAGAACTCCTTGGTTTGGATTTGAAAACACTGAAAGTGGGAGCATACCCTTTCGGCTTCTTATCGCCTCTGAAGATCTGCTCGAAACTAACAGTGCCAGCAAACTCAAATATGCAAGCGAAGAATTTCTGCTCTCCCCTTTCCACCAGCGTGGGTAAAATCAGTAAACACTATGCTTTTTTCGGTAAAATCCGAGGCATTAAATAGAGAGATGATGATTATAATTTCAACAATTGAGGGTAAAATTAATTATTAATCAATTTCACCAAGTATTCAGTATGCAAAGGGACCATTTAAGGCGAATTCAAATTATTACATTATATAAAAGGGCTTAGTAAAATAAATTACTTTGCCGCATACTGAACTCATTAGAAATAGTAGCTAAAAAAACTTTTTTAAAACTATTTCTAATACTTAAAGAAAACCTCTCTCATATAGGTTTGCTCAATTCAACTCACGAAAGTATGGGGGTAAAGACATTAAAAAATCAAATGCAAAGGTTATTTGAGAACGTACGTTTCAAGATTAGTCAACTCGACATTTCTATCATCAGCTCAGAACTCCTGGTTTGGATTTGAAAACACTGAATGGGAGCATACCCTTTCGGCTTCTTATCGCCTCTGAAGATCTGCTCGAACTAACAGTGCCAGCAAACTCAATATGCAAGCGAAGAATTTCTGCTCTCCCTTTCCACCAGCGTGGGTTAAAATCAGTAAACACTATGCTTTTTTCGGTAAAATCCGAGGCATTAAATAGAGAGAGATGAATTATAATTTCAACAATTGAGGGTAAAATTAATTAATTATTAATCAATTTCACCAAGTATTCAGTATGCAAAGGGACCATTTAAGGCGAATTCAAATTATTACATTATATAAAAGGGCTTAGTAAAAAAATTACTTTGCCGCATACTGAACTCATTAGAAATAGTAGCTAAAAAAACTTTTTTAAAACTATTTCTAATACTTAAAGAAAACCTCTCTCATATAGTGTTTGCTCAATTCAACTCACGAAAGTATGGGGGTAAAGACATTAAAAAATCAAATGCAAAGGTATTTTGAGAACGTATGTTTCAAGATTAGTCAACTCGACATTTCTATCATCAGCTCAGAACTTCTTGGTTTGGATTTGAAAACACTGAAAGTGGGAGCATACCCTTTCGGCTTCTTATCGCCTCTGAAGATCTGCTCGAAACTAACAGTGCCAGCAAACTCAAATATGCAAGCGAAGAATTTCTGCTCTCCCCTTTCCACCAGCGTGGGTTAAAATCAGTAAACACTATGCTTTTTTCGGTAAAATCCGAGGCATTAATAGAGAGAGGTGAATTATAATTTCAACAATTGAGGGTAAAATTAATTATTATAATCAATTTCACCAAGTATTCAGTATGCAAAGGGACCATTTAAGGCGAATTCAAATTATTACATTATATAAAAGGGCTTAGTAAAATAAATTACTTTGCCGCATACTGAACTCATTAGAAATAGTAGCTAAAAAAACTTTTTTAAAACTATTTCTAATACTTAAAGAAAACCTCTCTCATATAGTGTTTGCTCAATTCAACTCAAGAAAGTATGGGGGTAAAGACATTAAAAAATCAATGCAAAGGTTATTTGAGAACGTACGTTTCAAGATTAGTCAACTCGACATTCTATCATCAGCTCAGAACTCCTTGGTTTGGATTTGAAAACACTGAAAGTGGAGCATACCCTTTCGGCTTCTTATCGCCTCTGAAGATCTGCTCGAAACTAACAGTGCCAGCAAACTCAAATAATGCAAGCGAAGAATTTCTGCTCTCCCCTTTCCACCAGCGTGGGTTAAAATCAGTAAACACTATGCTTTTTTCGGTAAAATCCGAGGCATTAAATAGAGAGAGATGAATTATAATTTCAACAATTGAGGGTAAAATTAATTATTATTATAATCAATTTCACCAAGTATTCAGTATGCAAAGGGACCATTTAAGGCGAATTCAAATTATTACATTATATAAAAGGGCTTAGTAAAATAAATTACTTTGCCGCATACTGAACTCATTAGAATAGTAGCTAAAAAAACTTTTTTAAAACTATTTCTAATACTTAAAGAAAACCTCTCTCATATAGTGTTTGCTCAATTCAACTCACGAAAGTATGGGGGTAAAGACATTAAAAAATCAAATGCAAAGGTTATTTGAGAACGTACGTTTCAAGATTAGTCAACTCGACATTTCTATTATCAGCTCAGAACTCCTTGGTTTGGATTTGAAAACACTGAAAGTGGGAGCATACCCTTTCGGCTTCTTATCGCCTCTGAAGATCTGCTCGAAACTAACAGTGCCAGCAAACTCAAATATGCAAGCGAAGAATTTCTGCTGCTCTCCCCTTTCCACCAGCGTGGGTTAAAATCAGTAAACACTATGCTTTTTTCGGTAAAATCCGAGGCATTAAATAGAGAGAGATGAATTATAATTTCAACAATTGAGGGTAAAATTAATTAATTATTAATCAATTTCACCAAGTATTCAGTATGCAAAGGGACCATTTAAGGCGAATTCAAATTATTACATTATATAAAAGGGCTTAGTAAAATAAATTACTTTGCCGCATACTGAACTCATTAGAAATAGTAGCTAAAAAAACTTTTTTAAAACTATTTCTAATACTTAAAGAACCTCTCTCATATAGTGTTTGCTCAATTCAACTCACGAAAGTATGGGGGTAAAGACATTAAAAAATCAAATGCAAAGGTTATTTGAGAACGTACGTTTCAAGATTAGTCAACTCGACATTTCTATCATCAGCTCAGAACTCTTGGTTTGGATTTGAAAACACTGAAAGTGGGAGCATACCCTTTCGGCTTCTTATCGCCTCTGAAGATCTGCTCGAAACTAACAGTGCCAGCAAACTCAAATATGCAAGCGAAGAATTTCTCTGCTCTCCCCTTTCCACCAGCGTGGGTTAAAATCAGTAAACACTATGCTTTTTTCGGTAAAATCCGAGGCATTAAATAGAGAGAGATGAATTATAATTTCAACAATTGAGGGTAAAATTAATTAATTATTAATCAATTTCACCAAGTATTCAGTATGCAAAGGGACCATTTAAGGCGAATTCAAATTATTACATTATATAAAAGGGCTTAGTAAAATAAATTACTTTGCCGCATACTGAACTCATTAGAAATAGAGCTAAAAAAACTTTTTTAAAACTATTCTAATACTTAAAGAAAACCTCTCTCATATAGTGTTTGCTCAATTCAACTCACGAAAGTATGGGGGTAAAGACATTAAAAAATCAAATGCAAAGGTTATTTGAGAACGTATGTTTCAAGATTAGTCAACTCGACATTTCTATCATCAGCTCAGAACTTCTTGGTTTGGATTTGAAAACACTGAAAGTGGGAGCATACCCTTTCGGCTTCTTATCGCCTCTGAAGATCTGCTCGAAACTAACAGTGCCAGCAAACTCAAATATGCAAGCGAAGAATTTCTGCTCTCCCCTTTCCACCAGCGTGGGTTAAAATCAGTAAACACTATGCTTTTTTCGGTAAAATCCGAGGCATTAAATAGAGAGAGGTGAATTATAATTTCAACAATTGAGGGTAAAATTAATTATTATTAATCAATTTCACCAAGTATTCAGTATGGCAAAGGGACCAATTAAGGCGAATTCAAATTATTACATTATAAAAAGGCTTAGTAAAATAAATTACTTTGCCGCATACTGCTCATTAGAAATAGTAGCTAAAAAAACTTTTTTAAAACTATTTCTAATACTTAAAGAAAACCTCTCTCATATAGTGTTTGCTCAATTCAACTCAAGAAAGTATGGGGGTAAAGACATTAAAATCAAATGCAAAGGTTATTTGAGAACGTACGTTTCAAGATTAGTCAACTCGACATTTCTATCATCAGCTCAGAACTCCTTGGTTTGGATTTGAAAACACTGAAAGTGGGAGCATACCCTTCGGCTTCTTATCGCCTCTGAAGATCTGCTCGAAACTACATTGCAGCAAACTCAAATATGCAAGCGAAAAATTTCTGCTCTCCCCTTTCCCACCCGTGGGTTAAAATCATAAACCTATGCTTTTTTCGGTAAAATCCGAGGCATTAAATAGAGAGGTTAGTTTCGAGCAGATCTTCAGAGGCGATAAGAAGCCGAAAGGGTATGCTCCCTTTCAGTGTTTTCAAATCCAACCAAGGAGTTCTGAGCTGATGATAGAAATGTCGAGTTGACTAATCTTGAAACGTACGTTCTCAAATAACCTTTACATTTGATTTTTTAATGTCTTTACCCCCATACTTTCGTGAGTTGAATGAGCAAACACTATATGAGAGAGGTTTTCTTTAAGTATTAGAAATAGTTTTAAAAAAGTTTTTTTAGCTACTATTTCTAATGAGTTCAGTATGCGGCAAAGTAATTTATTTTACTAAGCCCTTTTATATAATGTAATAATTTGAATTCGCCTTAAATGGTCCCTTTGCATACTGAATACTTGGTGAAATTGATTAATAATTAATTAATTTTACCCTCAATTGTTGAAATTATAATTCATCTCTCTCTATTTAATGCCTCGGATTTTACCGAAAAAAGCATAGTGTTTACTGATTTTAACCCACGCTGGTGGAAAGGGGAGAGCAGAAATTCTTCGCTTGCATATTTGAGTTTGCTGGCACTGTTAGTTTCGAGCAGATCTTCAGAGGCGATAAGAAGCCGAAAGGGTATGCTCCCACTTTCAGTGTTTTCAAATCCAAACCAAGGAGTTCTGAGCTGATAATAGAAATGTCGAATTGACTAATCTTGAAACGTACGTTCTCAAATAACCTTTGCATTTGATTTTTTAATGTCTTTACCCCCATACTTTCGTGAGTTGAATTGAGCAAACACTATATGAGAGAGGTTTTCTTTAAGTATTAGAAATAGTTTTAAAGAAGTTTTTTTAGCTACTATTTCTAATGAGTTCAGTATGCGGCAAAGTAATTTATTTTACTAAGCCCTTTTATATAATGTAATAATTTGAATTCGCCTTAAATGGTCCCTTTGCATACTGAATACTTGGTGAAATTGATTAATAATTAATTAATTTTACCCTCAATTGTTGAAATTATAATTCATCTCTCTCTATTTAATGCCTCGGATTTTACCGAAAAAAGCATAGTGTTTACTGATTTTAACCCACGCTGGTGGAAAGGAGAGCAGAAATTCTTCGCTTGCATATTTGAGTTTGCTGGCACTGTTAGTTCGAGCAGATCTTCAGAGGCGATAAGAAGCCGAAAGGGTATGCTCCCACTTTCAGTGTTTTCAAATCCAAACCAAGGAGTTCTGAGCTGATGATAGAAATGTCGAGTTGACTAATCTTGAAACGTACGTTCTCAAATAACCTTTGCATTTGATTTTTTAATGTCTCTACCCCCATACTTTCGTGAGTTGAATTGAGCAAACACTATATGAGAGAGGTTTTCTTTAAGTATTAGAAATAGTTTTAAAGAAGTTTTTTTAGCTACTATTTCTAATGAGTTCAGTATGCGGCAAAGTAATTTATTTTACTAAGCCCTTTTATATAATGTAATAATTTGAATCGCCTTAATGGTCCCTTTGCATACTGAATACTTGGTGAAATTGATTAATAATTAATTAATTTTACCCTCAATTGTTGAAATTATTTATATATATATATATATATATATATTATATATATATATATATAATATATATATATAATATATATAATTTATATATATATATATGGGTGGGAGGTATAACTTCTTTCTGAAATGTAAACCTTTCATCTCATTATCTCTAACCTATCTTTACTACTCAGGCTACACTTCAAAGTCTAACTTTTGTTTCACGAAGTTAGTGTCTACAATCACGGAGAATCAACATTCTCAAAAACTCATTTCTTGTCTGTCGCCTGTTTTTTTTTCCCCTCTAGATTTTTCGCCATCATTCCCAATTGTATACATTGTTTCTCATCTCCAAACTTTCTCAACAAACATCAATTGTTTCAATACCTCTCATTATGGATCAGTTCTGATGTCATCACTTCGGTGACTTTAATGCATATATTTCCTCTCTCTCTCTCTCTTCTCTCTCTCTCTCTCTCTTCTCTCTCTCTCATATTCTTCCAACGCTGGCAGTGAAACATTTGCTATCCTGAATTGTCTCTATACTAACTATATTCACGTTTAACTGTCTTTAAATGAAACGCTGACTTTCACTTTCTCTATCTCTTGTACCTATATCCCTAATCCATCAATTATAGTCCTTTCATAGTTTCTGTTATAATTGAATCCACTTATTCTTAGTCATTCAGCTTCACATCATCTTATGGTGCAATAAATTTTGTCACACAAACCCATTAGTCCTTTAAATCGCTTAACTAGTTAAACTATGCTAAATACACGCTGACTACCCATAAAGGTAAATCTATTTTATCTCTGATCCATCCAAGACAAATAAACAGGGACCCGGTAGCAACCACCTAAGGATGTTTCGATACCACTGTCACACAATGTATGCGCTCAACTCCAACTAAATGGTCAGCATGCAACTGCACTGTATCTGTACAAACATGAAAATCTGTTTGCAGCATACACCAGAAACATTAACTGAGATGCTTTCCTTTACCAATATCACCGATGTAAATGATAACAGTGTAGAGAACTACGTCGCAGATTGCAATCGAGCTTTCTGGTCACTAATCATGGTCCCTACAAAATTTTATAATACTTCTACATTCTGTATTATGAGTATCACTGCTACAGAATAGTCAATATTTCTTTGAAATTTCCCCTTGTACTTCTTTGAAAATTTTTATAACTATTCTTCACGCACACGAATTCTCCTCTTATCACAAAATTTCATCCCTGGTTATTCCAGTCAAATAATTCGACTCGTTCTGAGTACCTTCTTTTTATTTTTCAAACTGTATTACAAAGCAAACTCAATCTCACCATCGACTTCAACTTTTATCTATTCCCGGTTATCTACTATATGCATTAGCAAAACCAACAGTGCCTTATATCCCGAAAATGATACTTTTGTCAACATCCCAAAAGGATGAAGATATGACTATTCTCATTATTATTATGAATTTCTTCCCCTTTCTTTGTGGTTAGCCGCACGTCTTTATGAGGTCAAATCTTTTACTTAGAATCATATGATTCT
This sequence comes from Octopus sinensis, assembly GCF_006345805.1. NCBI lineage: Eukaryota > Metazoa > Mollusca > Cephalopoda > Octopoda > Octopodidae > Octopus > Octopus sinensis. The sequence continues at coordinate 157,535,734 of NC_042997.1, forward strand.
GGATAAAAAGCAATCGGAAAACTTGAAATAATTATTAACAAAGGCAAAGTCTGACCTAAGCAATAAATGACGAATCATTCATTGTATCTAAATGCAATGATGATCGATGTGGTACATGTCAGTTCATACATACCAGTCAATATAAGAACACAAAAACCGGAAGAATATTTACAAATGCAAATATGAACTGCAAAAGCAGAAATTTAATAACTGCATCAAATGCCCGAATTGTGAAGAGATATACGTTGGCCAGATTGGGAATGCATTATCGGAATATTCACGTGTGCTACGCCAGCAAATTAGG
>NC_042997.1:157538537-157541037 GCF_006345805.1 Octopus sinensis
GAGAGAGAGAGAGCAATGAATGAAAGAAGAAACAAGTGCAAACTTGGGATTTGCAGAGTGTGGAGGACGGGGCAGAGCCCATGATTCTTGCAGACACTAAAAAACTGGTGAGATTGATTTTGTTGACATTTTGTGTGAACTGATGGTGTGATTGTGTGCAAGAAACTTCCTTCCCAACCACATGGTCCCGGATTCAGTCCTACTCCGTGGCACCTTGAGCAAGTGTCTCTACTATAGCCTCAGGCCGACCAGTTGTGAGTGCATTTGGTAGACGGAAATTGAAAGAAGCTCGTCGTATATATATTATATACTAGCAGTATCGCCCGGTGTTGCTCGGGTTTGTAAGGGAAATAACTATAAAGCATTTTTTTAGAGAGTTATAGCCAAAAAATAGCAAAAAAATGGAAAAACAATGATGGTAAATTTTTTTTGGAGAGTTAAAAAGATCGAGTTGCGTCCCCTAGACAGTCTGTGGTTTGTGTTTCTGATTCTCGACCCCATGTCGAATTTATCGATTTTTTTCAGAACTGGGGGAACTTTTCAAAATTTTCGCTGCGTTAGTTTTGAATTATGACATTGGGCTATGTGTGTGTCAAGTTTCATCAGAATCGGTTGAAAGCCGTGGTCAGGGTGAGGGTACAACCTGACAGACACACAGACACACAGACAGACAAACTGCCGTTTATATAGAGAGAGATATATATTTCTTTACTACCCACAAGGGGCTAAACACAGAGAGGACAAACAAGGACAGACAAACGATTTGAGTCACTTACATCGACCCCAATGCGTAACTGGTACTTAATTTATCGACCCCGAAAGGATGAAAGGTAAAGTCGACCTCGGCGGAATTTGAACTCAGAACGTAACGGCAGACTAAATACGGCTACGCATTTCGCCCGGCGTGCTAACGATTCTGCCAGCTCAAGATTCAGTTGATTTAGGTACTTAAATTGATACACCTTGCTATTTCGGTATAGTCCGCACACCTCAACAATATTATTTCAATATTGAATATCAAGACTTCGTGTATGGGTGTTTGTACCTAATATTCCTGTCGTATGTACAGACAACTCAACCCAGCTAAGTGAAGATATCCGCTCTTGCTATTTCGGACATGTACTTTTTTATATAAAGATACTTTCTATAGTATTTCCGAAGTACAGATTCCAAGTTAGGCGAACAGAATATAAAATAATTACAAAGATATACAGGTGTCTATTCATTACGGCCGTTTCAAGCGGCGTGAGTGTGTGTGTCTGTGTGTGTGTGTGTTTCTGTCTGCGGTTGTCCAACCACCACCACTTTGCAACCAGTGCTGGAGAGTTTACAGCCCGTTAACATTAGTGGTTCGGCAAAAGGGATCGATAGAATAAGTACTTGGTTTAAGACAAAAAATAAGTGCTGGGGTCGGTTCATTCGACCAAAATTTCTTCAAGGCCCCAGTATGGCCGCAGTCTAATGACTAAAACAAGTAAAAGTAGCAGGTGAAAGGTAATATCTCACACAAAGACATGAGCGGGGACAAGATTCCAAGGAGACGATGTTCTAGGAAAGAAGAATTGAATATTTTGATTATTACAAGAATTGGTGCGTTGAACGCACTCAGAGTTACGAGAGGTGGGAGGACGGATGAGTCTGGCTTGTCAGAATAACTTAGACTTGAGGCGGAGAGCTGGTAGAAACGTCGGGTGAAATACTTAGCGGTGTTTCGTCTGCCGTTACGTTCTGAGTTCAAATTTCGCCGAGGTCGACTTTGCCTTTCATCCTTTCGGGGTCGATTAAATAAGCACCAGTTACGTACTGGAGTCGATATAATCGACTTAATCCGTCTGTCTGTCCTCTCTGTGTTTAGCCCCTTCTGTGTAGTAAAGAAATAGGTATTTCGTCTGCTGTTACGTTCTGAGTTCAAATTCCGCTGAGGTCGACTTTGCCTTTCATCCTTTCGGGGTAGATAAATTAAGTACCAGTTACGCACTGGCGTCGATGTAATCGACTTAATCCCTTTATCTGTCCTTGTTTGTCCCCTCTATGTTTAGCTCCTTGTGGGCAATAAAGAAATAAGAATGGCTTAGACTCGAGACCAGTGACTCTGAGGAGCGGAGGCCATTATAATAGCTGATAAAAATGTCAGATTTTGTGGTGCGAAAAACGTTATGAGAAAGACTGACAAATAATGGGAGAGAGTGGAAGAGATAGAATTATAGATAGATATATAAAGAAATAGAGAGAGGGGATAAAGAAAGAAGGAAAGAAGGAAGAAAAGAGGGGGTACAGTGACAGAAACATAGAAAGTAAGAGAGTATGTGTTTGTTTTTGGTCTTTTATCTTTTGCTTGTTTCAGTCAGTTGACTGCGGCCGTGTTGGGACTGGATCCTTGTGGTTTGAATCACTATCGCCAAAATTTGTTCCAGTTGTTTTCAAATTTGGTATATGGATTAAGTTGTTTTTTTTTTTTTTACTAATTATGAAAATGAAAATTATTTTGCCTATAAATTTA